>NC_060276.1:6290584-6374527 GCF_021613505.1 Equus quagga
TCATAATAGCCAACAACAGGAAACAACCCAAATGCTCATCAACTGATAAATGAATAAACCAAATGCAGTATATTCATCCAACAGAATATTATTTGGCCATAAAAAGGAATGAAGTACTGATAATACTACCACATGCATAAATCTCGAAAACATGATGCTAAGTCAAATGAGCTGGACACAACAGGGCAAATACTGTACGTCACCGTGACACGAACCATGAGAAAGGACACCCACGGAGGCCGAGAGGCGGCTGGCGGCTGCCGGGGCTGGGGGCTGGGGCCTGGGGAGTGACGGCACGAGGCATGGGTGCGGGCTCTAACTGGGGCTGAGGGAAGTATTTCGGGGAACTAGACAGAGGGGGTGGCTGCGCAGCGTTTGAACATACTAGATGTCACGAAATTGTTCACTAGAAAGCCCGTCACTCGGCGTGAAGCGAATCTCACGCCAATCTTTTTCGGAAGGAGGGGAGAGCGGCTCTTCAGGAGGGGCGCTCGGAGGGCGCCGGGGCGGGGAGAAGCTGCGGTCAGGCGTGGGGAGCGGGCCAGGGAGGGTAGGCCTGTGAGGCGGAGGGGAAGGGAGGGCGGGCGTGTGGCCACAGCAGGCGGCCGCGCCCTGTCGCCCCCGCCCGGCGTCCCGGGGCCCCCGGCCAGGAGCGGCCACTCACCGGTAGTCAGGAAGTAGAACAGCAGCATCAGGGCCCAGCTGGCGAGCACGAGGAGCCCAAAGTGCTTGCGGGCCCAAGCCTTCACCGCAAAGTAGCGCGGCCCAGCCTGAGGGAGGCCAAGCAGAGGCGTGCGCCAGGTGGGCTGACGCATGGCAGCCACGGCAGCCTGGAGTCCCGGACTGTCGTTCTCCGGAGGAGGCCCCAGCGCCGGCTCCTCCGCCTCAATGGCTCTCAGCCTCTCGCGCACTTGCCACAGCGCCCTGGATTTTGACCGGTTCCTACGCCCGCGCATGCAGCTCCTCTCAGAAGGCATGGCTCTCGGTTCCCGCCTAGCTGAGGTGCCGCCTCGGTGCTGGCGACCGGTGACCCACAAGCCCCTGCGGCAGTGACGCTTACGTGGCCCCCCGCGGCAGCACGTGCCAGGCCTCGCTGCAGGCCCCGCCCCTTTTTAACGGCTGCCAGGCTGTGTGCATGCCCCCTCCCCGACTCCAGGCCCCCTGCTGCTCGTGCGGGCTCAATGGCTTTGAAGGAGCGCCCCTGCTCATCCCTGGCCCACAGGAAGGATGCCGACGGCAGCCTTGCGCTAATTCTCCTCAGAGCCAGTCCGATGACGCACACTGCACCCTTTACGGCCACTGCAGTTAGGCACTGTCGTATTTGCTACGGTGGCTGCTAGGCAAGTGTGGCTGTTTAAATGTCAATTTTAATTAATTAAAATTAAACGGAGTTAAGAAATTATTTCTTCAGTCACAGTAGTCACATATCAAGTGCTCAGGAGCCACACTTAGCTAATCGTGACCGTACTGGACAGTGCGAATACGGAACGTTTCCATCAGGGCAGAATGCTGTGATGGGCAGCGCTAGGTGTGCGCGGTGACTATAGTGAATATGGTCGATGTTCAAGAGGTCGTTAAACTGAGTAGGAGCTTTCAAGTGGAGCAAAATGGTATTTGCCTTTGGAAACCTTAAGGTTGAGTTACAAATAGATGAAACAATAAGAAACATGAGAACAAAGAGTCTGTGAGGAACACTAGTGACTCAGGAACACTTCGATATCATTCCCATCATTTGCCACCAATGAATTGGGTGGCCTTAGGTGCCTTCCTCCTGCTGGGCCTCAGTGTTACGTGTGTAAAATGAGAGTTAGCATTGTCTCTAAGCCCCCTTCTTGCTCTAAAGTCTGACCCTCGAGCAAAGTCCCGTTATCCTCGCTTGGTTTGGGCACACCTGCGAATGGACCATGTAGGTGATGCTGGCTTGCTTCTTAGCCTATCTCATTCTAGTTTTCGAGGGATGTCAAAACTACCCTTCTCAACTGCATTTCCATCCTTATTCTCACTATGTTTTACTCTGGCTTTCCAATGGTTTTCTGCTAGTTTTATTCTATTGTTATTTCCAATGTTAATAGGCATTCCACAGGAGTAAGGAGTGGGGAAGGCCTCCTATGCAAATAATTCTTGAAATTTAGCACATTCCACCCCACCCACCCTCACATCCAGGAGCAATGCATAACGTTCTTTATTAAAGGATCTGAAGAGAGAAGAAACTGCTTTCCTTTCCTTTCATCTTTAAAAAAATTTGTTTTTGCCTCAGCTTTTCCAAGACTAATTGACCAGAAGACACCTGTCCCACAAAACACTTATTAACATCTTCTGAAACTACTACTTGCACTTGTGAGGAACTGTGAAGTGTCAGCGTTTACTCCACTTGTGAGTAACAAGGTAGCCTGCCACAGTTTCGTAGATACTGGCAGAAGATGCAACACTTCTGGGTCGGAGACAAAGGACAGATGCTCTACTGAGACATGCAGAGACTCGAGAGACTCATGAACAATTGCCTTCCTACAGCAACCCTGTTTGTGTTATAGCACACATGGAAAATGATCATATGACCAGACACCACACAGCCGCCCTGAGGGCTCAGGGGATTAAGCTAGAGCACATGGGTTGGGAACTCAGCTCTCGACCACTTCATGGCTTGTGCTCTCTGCAAACCCAAACACTACAGTCAAGTATGAGCCATAGCAAGCCAGAGCTGGAAGGAATCTTCACAATCAGCCTGACCACAGCCCAAAATTTGCAGAAGGGGAATCTTTGTAGATTGTCAGATGTAGATTTAAAATCTTGCACTGACTTTCCTCTTTCCTCCTATATCCTTGTGGGAGCTAAATTTGATACTGGCCAACTCAGACCTAATTAGGGAATAAAATCTGTTGCATGGGCATGAATACAAGAACTGCTTCGTGAGATGGTACATACCATTGCTCAGAATGTAACTACTGCACTTGTGGAAAATTGAGAATTGACACTATTTTTTAAATATCACTACAGACAGACATGAAAAGATGCTCAATCTCAAGTAATCAGGGGAATGCAAATTAATTAACAATGAGGTATAATTTTATGCTCATCAGATTGGCAAACATTAACAAATATTCACAAGAATATTGTGAATGCTTAACTAGGAATTCAGTCATTGCCGGTGGAGGTGCAAATGGGTACAACCACTCTGGAGAGCAATTTGATAACACTTTGTAAGGTTAAATATCCACATAGTCTGTGACCCACAAATCCCACTGTTGGGTATCTATCCTGTCACTCATGTGTACAAGGAGACATGTACAAAGACATTCATTGTTGGGCCAGCCTGGTGGTGCAGCGGTTAAGTTCTCACATTCTGCTTCCGCAGCCCGGGGTTCGCCAGTTCGGATCCTGGGTGCGGACATGGCACCACTAGGCAAGCCACGCTATAGTAGGTGTCCCACATATAAAGTAGAGGAAGATGGGCACAGATGTGAGTTCAGGGCCAGTCTTCCTCAGCAAAAAAAAAAAAAAAAAAAAGAGGAGGATTGGCAGCAGATGTTAGCTCAGGGCTAATCTTCCTCAAAAAAAAAAAAAAGATGTTCATTGTTATAGTGAAAGCAATGTAAAGGATGTCTCAGTAGGGAAATGAAACAGACTGTAGTTCATTCCTATAATGTACTAATACATAGTACCTAATGATGATCAGGATCTATCAACCTCACCACATAGTAATTCATTTTTTGCTGATTTGCCTAGTGGCATGAGGTGGCACTGCAGTCTCAGCTTCTAATTCAGTGGAACCATTGTTGTATTCCCTGAAAGAAACAATTCCTCTCTTGGATAATAAGCTTCTAAAACAGCAGAAACCAGAGTTGTTGGAATGAGAAGCAAAGTGTAAACATTGTTGCAAGTAGTTCACTAGGTATCATTTTCACCATCACCCCTTAGATCTTAGCCCCGTGTGTACTGGTTATTGGAAAAACAGCTCCTTATGGTGATTCCAGTTCTGGTTCAGAGTGCACAACGCATCCTCCAAAACAATACCCCAGACTCACAGAATGTTTTCTCTGAGGTGGACTTCAGCAGGTGATTTCATTATTCTATTAGGCTAACTTCTTTTTTAATCTTGACTGACGTGTAATTGACAAATTTGTAAGATATTTAAGGTGTACAATGGGGCGATTTGATATACACTGTGAAAGTATTCCCACTATCTGGTTAATTAAGCTATCCATCACCTCACGTATTTCTCTCTCTCTCTTTTTTTTTTGTTGAGAACATTTTTCTACTCTCTTAGCAAACTTCAACTATACAATGCAGTGTTATCAACTATAATCACATGTTTTACATTAGATCCTCAGACCTTACTCATCTTATAACTGAAAGTTTGTACCCTTTTACCAACTCTCCTTATTTCTCCCACCCCCAGCCCCTAGCAACCACTTTTCTACCCTCTGTTTCTGTGAGTTCTACTTTGTTTTTAAGATTCCGAGTATAGTTGCTACCACGTAGTATTTGTCTTTTCTCTGTTGGCTTATTTCACTTAGCATAATGCCCTCAAGTTCCATCTATGTTGTTGCAAATGGCAAGATTTCCTTTCTTCTCATTGCTGAATGATATTCCATTGTATATATATATGCTACATCTTCTTTATCTATTTGTCTGTTGATGGACATGGATGCTTAGGTTGTTTCCGTATCTTGGCTGTTGTGACTAATGCTTTAATAAACATGGGAGTTGCAGATGTCCTTTCGAGATCCTATTTTCATTTCCTTTGGCTATATACCCAGAAGTGGGATGGCTGGATCAGATGGTAGTTTTATGTAGGCCAGTTTCTTCTAGGTGATGTGGCACATGGTAAATACAGTGAAGCCAAATGGCCTCAGTCCATTGCTACACTTCTATTAGGGTAATGTGAGTTCCTTTGATGGAGGCAATGTTGTGTGAGATACAGTGGTGATATATATGGTATTCAATAAACCTATGGATAGTAGGACTAGCAGAAGTGTGGTGGGCAGGGAAGCAAATCCAATCTGGAGGGAGAATCTATTGAAGTGAAGGAAAAAAATCATTGCCCACTCCATAACAGAAGAGTCCAAAGAGATTAACTTGTCTTAAGGTTTCTGGATGGTACCCACAGGATATGACACCATATCAGGGGTCCAGGGTTGATGGCTCCGGCTTGCAAGTTGGGCATTCAAGCAGCAGTAATAGTCAGTCTTGGTGAGAAGAAATCCATGTTATTGAGCCATATGTAACTTTCATCCCTGCCCCCACAGCCACTTTGTGTATGAGCCCATCAATCAAGCACAGGATGATGGGGAAAGAGTCTGACTGACCTCCACTGCATGGGCATTAAGTCCACCTGATGATTTAGCACCTCTTCTACAAAGAGAAACTTTTCATGAATATTAATATGCAAGACAAATAGTATCACACTCTAAGTCTATTTTAGGTCAATTTACATACCTCTTTCCCAAATTTCCTTGCCGTAAATCCTTCAAACTTGCTTCTTCCAAGACCTTGATCATCTAGCAGCAACATTAGGCTCTGCCGTGAATCAACATAGATCTTTGCTACAGTCCTTCTTTCCTTCCAGGCAAATGGGACAACTTCCAGGCAAAGGGGACAATCTGATACACTGCTCAAAGTTCTGCCCACGGGGAAGATTTCCTATCCCCTTCCTACTGATCACCTGTTGAGTGGAGCTGTAATGCCATAGCAGTCCACTTACTCCAAAGAGATAAATATTCTCTCCTTTTCTTCTGATGGTTGTTGTCTCTGGATCGGCTGCAGCCATCTTGCTATCAATATAAAGATGAAGTCAACATGGAGGATGGCAGAAAAGAAGCACAGGAAGAACCTGGATCCCCAGTGACATCAGTGAGCCGACTCACAACTTAACCCATCTTGAAACTTCCAATTATGTGAGAAAATTATTTTTCTAATAGTTTTAACGACTTTGAGTTAGTGTTTCTGCTCTTGGTAGCCAAATGCTTCCTAACTAATACAGTTGTTCAACCTGTCTCACTAGGAAGGGTAACACGACATGCACTATTTGATCACATAGCCCAAAGTCAATGCTATTAATGGAAAATATCCCACATTTGAACACCACATAGATATAACTATATATACAGAGATTTATGTTAAGTATTTGTTCAATGAATGAATGAACAAATGGATAAATAAATGTTTTCAATAGCTATTGCTCTAAGCACAAATCTCTATTCCTTATTATCTGTATCAGTCAGGGTTTAGTTGCAGACAATTAGAAACCATCCTAGTTAGTTTAAGTAAAAAGGAATTTAATACAGAGAAAGAGGTGATTACAAATTTGTAGGAAGGGCTGGAGGAGGAGGCTCTTAGCTGGGCCTCCAGGGAAAATTCTAGAACAACACTGTAAACTGACTCCCTGAGGGAACCAGTGGCATACCAATGCCAGAGCAGTAAGACCAGACTACTCTGGGTGTAGGCACTGAGGGAGTGCGGCATCTCTAGGAAAGTAAAAATAATAATAAAACCAATTAAAAGTTTGTCTGCTTTTTATTGTCATCATATGTCAAGAATTCTAAATAATGTCAGTGATAAAACACTCTTCTCTGAAAAAAAATCATTTCTTTGGCTATGTTCGAAACAAATTACTGTGACTACTGTTGAGTTGTAATAATATATGCAAGCTTCAATCCAGCATATTTCAATTACATATCCTTTAATCAACATTGTATTTACATGGAAGTTAATTTGGAGAACTTCCAGTTATACAGGCGATCCCCAACACCTATGGAACCAACAACATATGTTAATTTTGAAAATAAATTCACCAGAGTTTAAAATCATTCAAGTTCAATTCAAGTACAGTTCATGTCTCCAACACTTGCAGTGCTACACATTCCTGTATTTAAAAAATGACAGCACGGGGGGTCAGCCCAGTCCCGCAGCGGTTAAGTGCGTATGTTCTGCTTCAGTGGCCTGGAGTTCGCCAGTTCGGATCCCGGGTGCAGACATGGCACTGCTTGGCAAGCCATGCTGTGGTAGGCGTCCCACATATAAAGTAGAGGAAGATGGGCACGGATGTTACCTCAGGGCCAGGCTTCCTCAGCAAAAAGAGGAGGATTGGCAGCAGATGATAGCTCAGGGCTAATCTTCCTCAAAAAATAAATAAATTAATTAATTTTAAAAAATGACAGCACAGTGATTGTAAAGACGAAGACACAGAACTTGAGTTTCTTCAGTTCTGTCATTTATGATACCACTTGAAGTTTTTAATTGTGTTTACAATTTACAAAACTGAGACAGAATGTCAACTGTAAAGTATGATGTGGTTATTTAGTAAGTGTAAATGTTAGCTTATACATTAAATAATATTTCATTCATGAACCATTTTACCGAACTTAAAAATTTTCAAAATTGAGATCGATCCTTCTCTGTACCTTACTATTCTTCTTATTTTTTATTGAATTTTTATTAAACTGGAATGTTATTATTCATTATTGCAACTGATCAATATATAGAAATGTTTGTTCCCCCTTGTGTCCAAAATATTTATTAATTTAATTAAGAAGTATTAACCCATTACATTTTTCTCTTTTTTGCACAGTAATATTTATTTTATTATTTATTGATTTTTATTATATGATTATATACGAAGTTTAATAAGAGAAATTTTCACAATGCCTGCAGCTCTTTTCTGGCCATGTATTTTTATTCTTTTCATTTAATGATTATTACTGAAAATAATTATGTCACATAGAAGAAAGAGGTGTTAAAAAATGATCGACTCCATTAAACTTCCTCACACTCCTCTATGGCAGCCCAGGTTCGTGGGTTCGGATCTGGGGTGTGGACCTTCTCCACTCATCAGCCATGCTGTGGAAGCACCCCGCTTACAAAGTAGAGGAAGATTGGCACAGATACTAGCTCAGGGTTAATCTTCTTCAAGTAAAGAAAGAGGAGAATTGGCAATGGATGGTAGCCCAGGGCGAATCTTCCCCACCAGAAAAAAAAAAAAAAACCTGATACACTCCAGTGTATCCGATGTGAGATATGTTTGGCATCCAGTGAAAAAAACAGCTACCTTTCTATAGCTGAGATGCTGGGTATCAGGAAGTCACTTCCAGAACTGTTAATTCTAGGAAACCACTACTTAAGCTGGGATCTGGGGATCAGGAATTTGCTGCTGGAACTGTTGGCACCGGATCCTCACCAGCAAAATGGATGCCTTGCATCCCTCTTTACTCCATTTGGTTCAGTTTGGAATTCAATCACAATGAAATTGCATCTGATTGGCTATACCTTTAGGTGATTTATCACATCCAAAAGCCTGTGTGCAAGGGAATCTGGGAAATGTAGTTTTTAGCTTTCTAGCTTCTGCACTATAGGAAGGCATACTCAGAAAAGTTGGATGCTGAGCAAGCCGCTACAATCTTCAATAGCCTCACACCCATCCAGATCAGGGCTACTATCACACAGGCACACTCTACTTCTCACTGTCACTCTACCAGCTCCTTCCACCGTGCCTTTTAAAATCTCCATCCTGATGTGAAGAAACTACTCTATATCCTCCCTTTTCCTTTTCCCTGATTTCCTTCGCCTGAATTAGCTGAATTTTAGCTTCCTACTTATTAACACTTCCTGTATTCATTACTACCCTGGAAACTGCCTTCAACGAATGCTGCTCCTCCTTCTAATTCTAGGTAAAGAGAAGGAGTCAGTAAACTCCTCAGACTCCTTTGCTACCCCAGAATATGACTTGAATACTTCTGGTCAATCTCCTCTCTTTTGGAGCTCACATTATCTGATTATACCACCTGCTCCATTTTCTGCATCTCAAAGGCCTACTAAATCCTATTTTCTACTTTTGTATTTTAGTACCTGAATCACTGACTTCCTTTCCATCACAACTTTTGGCCATTATCCTTGGAATGAAACTGGCTACATGGTTCCTTCACCTTCCAATTTTCAAATCCAGAGGCCACTGAACTATATATCCTCCTCAAACTCTTTGAAACTGTTAACTTCCCTCTTTCCCTGAGGAAGCTATGTGTCCCTACTGGAATATAAGTTTTATGAGAACAAGGATCTTGTTGTTGTTTGTGTTGTTCATTGACGCATTTTTAGTGCCTAAACAGTGAGTTGCACATAAAATCCACCAAATAAATATATTTTAATGAATAATTGTTATGACAAAGCACAGTTCTCAGGTAAAATCTCATCCTCATCCCATTGGCTAAATGTAGGCTTTCCCCAAGATTTAGCCCACTACCACCTATTCTTTGTGCTCTCTAACTTTTTTCCTGAGTGATATATTTACTTCCAGTTCTTCAGAAATCACCTCTATGTCAATAATGCTTTCATCTCTATATATCTAGCCTCACCCCTGTCCTGAGCTACAAGCTGGAGATCAACCAAGCAAGTTCAATGTTCTTGCTTCTAGGAGAACCAGATGGAATAAGTCAGAGATCCTGGGCTCTGAGAGTTTCAGTCTAGTGTGGGAAGCAGCCATGTAAAATACAATTATAACAGAAAGTGATGAATACTCTTAAAAACAGAGGTAGGGAGTGATATCAGAATCATGGTGGAGTGAGCTTTTCCCTTAGTCTCTTCTCCCAAAGATACAATGAAAAGGACATTCATAAACCAGCAGTGGACATTCACACAACACAAAAGACATCTGAGAGACCCATGCAGCCATACTTCTGAAGGGGGAGGTGCTGGACCTCCCAGGAGGAAGGGGAAGGAGGTTAGGGGATCTCCTGTTCATCCCTGGCAGAGATCTAGGATATAGGACTGTGTGCAGCTCTGAGAAGAGAGGGGGGAGGGGTGGCTTTCCATGGGAATGCCTTCGTTCTCCAAGTTCCCTCACAGCTGTGGGAAAGCTCCACACAGAGGAGGCTAAGATATTGAAGAGGTGTCTTCATCAAGCCAGCACCTCAGGAGGTCAGATAGTGAAGGCAGAGTGAGAATGCCACCAGGATTACTCACACGAAAGTAAGCACCCCTCCCCTTCCCTTGCCCAGTGCACCAGCTTGGCCGGTTGGCCAGAGCAAGTGACCCCTGCCAGAGTGACTGTGCATATGTTAGTAAAACAGGAGCTTTGAGCTGGCAGTCACAGACAGGCCCTGTCATCATAGATTCCAAAAGACAGGCACAGATGCCAGGGATGATGGCAGGCTCAGAATACACAGCTCCTGACCCCACCCCCCAATGATGGCAAGTGGAATCTGCACCCAGATACTATCACTTATGGGAAGGCACAAATCAACCTCATCAAATAGCATGAAGAAATACGTTACTACTCCAGAACAGAAGGAAAATGACAAGCACCCAGAAGTCAATCCTGAAGGCACAGAAATTTACAAGCTGAATGACACAGAATTCAAACTACCTATCAGAAAAAAAACTCAATGAGCTACAGGAAAGTTCAGATAGACAGTTCAATTAAATAGGGAATAAAATTAATGAACAAAGGGAATTCTTCACAAAAGACACTGAAACTATAAAGAAAAACCAATCAGAAATGTTGAAGACGAAAAATACAATGGATGAGATAAAGAAAAATCTGGTCTCCCTGAACAACATTGCTGATATTATGGAGGACACAATCAGCAGTCTAGAGGATAGAAATATAGAAATGCTTCAGATGGAGGAGAGAGAACTAAGACTAAAAAGAAATGAAGAAATACTCCAAGAAATATCCAACTCAATTAGGAAATGCAAAATAAGGATTATAGGTATTCAAGAGGGAGAAGAGAAGGAGAATGGAGCAGAAAGCTTGTTTAAAGAAATAACAGTGGAGAACTTCCCAAATCTGGGGATGGAGCTGGAAGCACAAGTGAAAGAAGCTAATAGATATCGTAATTATATCAATGTAAAAAGACCTTCTCCAAAGCATATAGTAGGAAAGCTGGCAAAAGTCAATGACAAAGAAAAAATATTAATGGCAGAAAGGCAGAAGAAAATATTTACAAAAGAACTCCTATCAGGCTCTCAGTGTATTTCTCAGCAGAAACCTTACAGGCTAGAAGAGAGTGGAACGATATATTCAAAATTCCAAAAAACAGAAACTTTCAGCCAAGAATATTCTATTCAGTGAAAATATCCTTCAGATATGATGGAGAAGTAAAAATTTTCATAGATAACCAAAAGCTGAGGGAGTTCATTGCCACAAGACCCCTCTAGGAGAAATTATCAAGAAGGCCCTCATACATAAAAAAAAAGGTTTACAAACCCTTGAGCAAGGAGATTAATAGGCAGACAAAGTCAGAAAATTGCAGCTCTCTATCAGAACAGGTTAGCCAACACTTAATTTTAACAAAAGATAAATAGAAGCAAAATGTCAAAAATAAGTACAATCTCATTTTAACCATGAAATCACAAAACAAAATGGAATAAGTTTTGACAACAATAACTTAGAAGAGGAAGAAGAAAGGGATGGAACCAGGTTAAATTAAGGGAATAAGAGGCTATCAGAAAATGGACTGAGATCTCATCAGGATGGCAGCATAGGCAGACTCTGAACTCCTCTCCTCCCACAAACACAACCAGGTTGCAATTATTCTTGGAAAAATTACCCTGGAGAGAAAACTGAAAACTGGATAAAAACAAGGAACAGTCCTGACTGAGGCAGAAGAGGCAGAAATTCCTTCTGGAGAGAAAAAAGCCACCTTTTTGAGCCGTGGAGCTTCACAGCCAGCCAGGCAGGAGTCACTCTAAGGTACGCAGCCCTCCCTAGAGATGTGGGGACCTTAGAGGGAGCACATCACTGCTATAAGCATCCTTCAGACTCAGCACAACTGAGACGAATGTCCTACTATCTGTCTTCGCTGGCTATTAACTGCAACGGGGGCATATCCCCAGAAAAGCTATCAGATGATAGCTGAAAAAAACTAGCTCTTAAAGGGCCCATACACAAATTCTCCAGTCTCAGAGAGCAATCTAAAATCACCAAAAAGAAAGCTGCACAGTCCTTTGGTGAAAAGAGACTTACCTGGTAGGCTCTGGGTGCATCTTGGTGAGAGGTGAGACTTCTCCAGAGACTCAGACATTGGTGGCAGCCATGGTTGTGACCTAGTACAGGTGTGCTCACACAGGCCCTGGCAGATTCCATTGAAGTTCTTCCCCTGGCCTGTAGGCCCAGGGGTCTGCCACACTCACTAGAGTGCAAATGTTATCCAGTTCAGCCAAGGCAGGCAGCCTGCCCTAGGGACCAGCCCAACCCAACAGCAAGTGCTCAGGCTACTTGTCGACCTGCATAGACTGGGTGCCTTGATCCTCTACAGTCAGGCGAGTGTGTCCACCTCTGTGGGGCAGAGCCTGTGCGAGGAGCAGGTGAACTGTGAGGGTCATTGGTGCAGAGGTGGGTGCCTCTGCAGTGGGGCAACTGGGTTCACTTCTGGGGTTCGAGAAGTGTGCACAGACCAGGGCTGTGTTGACTGTGTGTGTGGGCCTCTGGGGGGTGCAGCTTATCAGTGGCAGAAGACTTGATCTTCACAAATAGCCACAAAGAGGATTGGCCCCACCTTCCAAAGCCTGAAACAATTGGGTGCTTCCATACCTAGGGCCAGCTCCACTCAGCTCCAATCCTCAGAGAGCTGACAATAGCCTTGCAGGCCTGAGGCCTACAGCAACTATAAGCCCCTGAGCCTAGCAACCAGCTACACTGGGTACCTACTCAATTAACAGGAAAACTGCAACAGGAGAGTGCTATTAGACCTTGTAGCCAACTGTGCTGGGGCTACCCAAGCCAAATTTACAAATAGCTGGCCAGGGAGAGAAAGACTACACTCCCTGGGTACCTGCAGTAAGAGCAACCCTGCCACAGCAGAAGGACACAAGTAGCCCACACAGGGATCACTCCTGGATCATCTGGACTGGTGATGAGAGGGAAGTACACTGCTGGGCCTCAAAAGGCATCTCTTACATAAGGCCACTTCTCAAAGATCAAGAGACATAGCTGACTCACCTAAAAAGATTATAAATCAAGATCAAGAGGGTTTTATTCCAGGGATGCAGGGATGGTTCAACATCCACAAATCAATTAACGTGATACACCACATCAACAAAATGAAGAATAAAAATCACATGATCATCTCAATAGATGCAGAGAAAGCATTTGACAAGATCCAGCATCATTTATGATAAAAACTCTGAATAAAATGGGTATGGAAGGAAAATACCTCAAACATAATAAAGGCCATATATGACAAACAGCTAGTATCATTCTCAATGGAGAAAAGCTGAAAGCCATGCCTCTAAGAACAGGATCCAGACAAGGATGCCCACTTTCGCCACTCTTATTTAACATAATATTGGAAGTTAAATAAGAGCATACAATGGAGATAGGAGAGTCTCTCAATAAAGGGTATTAGGAAAACTGGACCGCCACATGCAAAAGAATGAAAGTAGACCATTATCTTACACCATGCCCCAAAATTAACTCAAAATAGATCAAAGATTTGAAGGTAAGATGTGAAACCATGAAACTCCTAGATATAGGCAGTATACTCTTTGATATTGGTCTTAGAAGGATCTTTTCAAATACCACGTCTACTCGGGCAAGGGAAACAAAAGACAAAATAAACAGGCGGGAATTCGTCAGACTAAAGAGCTTCTGCAAGGCAAAGGAAACCAGGAACAAAACGAAAAGACAACCCACCAACTTGGAGAAAATATTTGCCAATCATATATCCTACAAGGGGTTAATCTCCAAAATATATAAAGAACACCTACAACTCAACAACCAAAAAACACCCAATCAAAAAATGGGTGGAGGATCTAAACAGATGTTTTTCCAAAGAAGATATACAGATGGCCAATAGGCACATACAAAGACATTCAACATCACTAATCATCAGGGAAATGCAAATCAAAATACACTAAGATGTCACCTTACACACTTTAGAATGGCTATAATCACCAAGACAAAAAATAACAAACGTTGGAGAGGATGTGGAGAAAAGGGAACCCTCATAAACTGCTGGTGGGAATGCAAACTGATTCATCCACTACGGAAAAGAGTATGAAGATTTCTCAAAAAATTAAACATAGAAATAACATATGACCCAGCTATCACACTACTGGGTATTTATCCAAAGAAGTTGAAAACAACAATTCAAAGAGACTTGTGAACCCCTACATTCATTGCAGCATTATTTACAATAGCAAAGACGCAGAATCAACCCAAGTGCCCATCAACTGATAAGTGGATAAAGAAGACATGGTATATATATTCCATGGAATAATACTCACCCATAAAAAATACGAAATTGACCCACACGCAACAACATGGACGGACCTTGAGGATATGATGTTAAGCAGAATAAGCCAGACAGAGGAAGACAAACACCACGTGATTTCACTCATATGTAGAAGATAAACTAACACATGGACGAAAAGAACATATTAGTGGTTACCAGAAGGGAAGGGGGTTGGGGGCTGGGCATAAGGGGTAAAGGGGCACATTTACATGGTGACTGACAAATAATAATGTACAACTGAAATTTCACAATGTTATAAACTATTATGACCTCAATAAAATAATGTAAAATAAAACAAAGGTATGAACACTGTGCAGTAGGAACACAGAGGAGAGGGCAAATAATTCGGCCTAAAGTTGTTAGCGAAGGCTACTGAGAAGTGACATTTAATTTGGGCTTTGAAGATTGAATAGAAAATGTCTGGGTAAAGAAGGTGGGAAAGGTATTTTCCATGGAGGAGGCCGAAGAGAGACTTACAGGAATGAGAGGATATGATAGATATGGTATGTTGAGGAATCAAGGATAAATATTCTGCCACACCTAAAAGTATGTCCAAACCTGACCTTTAAATCTTTCCCTCCCAAACCAATCTCTCCTCCTGATTTCCCTTTCCCTGTCAATGTCCTCATCCTTCTCCTGATCCCTTCGACTTAAGACATCTGGGTCATCTTGGATTCTTTATCCCTCATATCCAGTTAGATTTTTATTGATTTTGCTTCAAAATACTCCTCAGTCCCATACCTCCCTTCTATTCCTACTTCGACAATCCTAGCTTAGACCCTCGTTACTTCTTGCCTTGACCAGAAAAAGTTTCTTAAGTGATCTCCCAACCAATGGGGTCTTGCAGTTCTAATCCATTCTACTCACTACAGTCTAATGATTCTTCCTACTTAAATACCTCTGCTGGCTCCCTGAAGTCTACAGAATAAACAAATGATGATAATAAATCTACTCCCTCCTTCAGGAAGCAGTCTTTCTCTTTGGCGTTTGTAGATCTCCCCCTCCTGGTTTTCTTCGTGTCTGACTGCTGCTTTTCAGTGACTGCTGAATCCTCCTCGTCTAGGGCCTCTGCAAGGCCATCTTCTAGACCTTCTTCTCTATCCTCTCTCACTCTACACTCTCTCCACCAGTGATCACATGGACTCCTGCAGCTGACTTGCCATTATATCCTGATTATTTACAAAACTACAGTTTGGATCGCTCTTCTGAATCCCACTTAAGCATCTCTGCTTGGATAAGTCGCAAGCACTTAAAACCACTCACATCCAAAATTGAATGATTATCTATCACAAACCTGCACTGTCTCCACTGTTCTCTATCTCAATCACTGGTACTACCTTCTATCCATTTGCTCAAGTGAGAAATCTGAGGGTCTTCCTTCATTCCTCCATATTCTTCAATCCCCATTCGTTCAATCAAGAAAAGCTCTCTACCTCCGAAACTATGTGTGATGGTTAGTTTTATGTGTTAACTTGGACAGGCTATGGAGCCTAGTTGTTTAATGAAACGCTAGTCTACATGTCACTGTGAAGGTATTTTATAGCTGTGGTTAACATCTACAATTAGTTGACTTTAAGGAAGGGACATTACCCTCAATAATCTGGGTAGGCCTTATCTAATTAGTTGAAAGAACTTAAGAGCAAAACTGGTTTTCCTGAAGAGGAAATTCTACCTCAAGATGGCAGCATCAGTTCCGGCCTGAGTTTTCACCCTTCCAGCCTGCCCTATGAATTTTGAACTTGTCAGCCCCCACAATTGCATAAGCCAATTCCTTAAAATAAAACTATGTCTATTTTATATATCCTGCTGGTTTCATTTCTCTGGAGAACCCTGGCTGATATATGATGTCTCTCTTCCACCCACTTCTCTCTATTTCCACTGCCTCCCACCTCATTATCTATGGACTCCTGAAATAGTATCTTAACTCGTCTCTTCCCTGTAGTCTCGCCCACTCCAATCCGTTCACCACACTGTGACCACTGTGTACTTGGAAAGACATAAATCTGATCGTGTCACTCTCCTGCTTAATACTTTTCAACAGCCGATGAGTGCCCTGACAACCCAAATTCCTTTCCCTGGTTCATGGTTCCTGAGAGCACACCTGCTCAGCACCTTGCTTACTACCCCAGGCTCAGCTCTTGCACCTCTCCCTCGTTCGTACGATCTGCCCATACCCAACTTTTGCAGACTCAGGACGCTCTCTTCTGCCTTTGTACATGCTTTCCCCTCCTTTCCCCCTAAGTAACTCCTCTCCTCCTCCCTCAGCCCTCAGCTTAATTATCACTTCTTCAGGAGACCTTCCCTGATCCCCAGACAGGTTAGATCCCCTTCTTGTAATTTCCTATAAGGTTAAGTTATAACATCATTAGTCCTGGGGTGCTTGAACATGAAGAATAGAATTCACAGTTAATTCAGAGAGAGATAGAAAGATCTGCTCCATGTTTACCACCTCCTCCATCACCGCTTGGGAGCTTTTGCAAGAGAGGATGGTTGAAGTGGCCATCCATCTTCCTGGTGGCTTTTCTTTGTTTATATTGAGTTGGATTTCCTCTGTGAAACACTCTTCCAAACTTCGTATTCAATTTTATTCCTCCATCAACAAGGTGGGAGAGTGAAGAATGCCTGTTTTCTCCTATCTGTAATTGGCATGGGACTCCAAAGTGTCTAGAAAAGTCCTTGATTCTTCAGGGTTTATGAGGGTGGCTAAAAACAATAAAATGTTCAAGTCTTGGTACCTTAAAACATCCAAGGTTTATGGCTTGCTCACACTACATGGTCAACACAGGTTGGCAGGGGCACTCTGCGAATCATCATCATTGAGACCTGGGCTGAATGAAGTGCCCTGTCTCATGATACTGCCATCTCAACTGGAGCTTCAAAATTGCTGTGTCAGGGGAAGAAAGTGTGGAGAATCACACCACCCTGGCTCTTCAATGCTTCGGCCCAGAAACGACATGTATCCTTTTTGCTTGCATCTCATTGGCCAAAGGAAGTTACAGGGTCATGCTTCACTCAAGGGAGCATGTGCCGGAAGGCAAGGAGAACCAGGAAATTTGGTGAGCCCTAAAATGTCTAATACCAGCATTATTACTAACAGCTACCCTTTATTAAGGATGAGCCATGTGCTGGGCACTGTGCTAAGCACATTATATCAATCCTCTTAACAAGCCTGAGGTAAGTGTTAATACCTCCACTTTTATGGGAAACTGAAGTTCAGAGACATTGTGCGACTTGCTTGAGGCTATAGGTGATATTTAAGCTGGGATCTGAATCTGTGTCAACTGACTGGCAGTCAATGCTGCCCCTCTCCCCTCACATACCTGGCAGGTGAGTTTGGCCCTTCTGCCAACCACTATTGCATTGCCTACACTATACTATAGTACTCAATCCCCCCTCCAGAACTCTGTGCTTTTGCACCTATGATGTCCTTGGCCTGGCAAAAACGGGAAAAGTGCATTTTTGGCAAACTCCTGTTCACTTCTTGTTATCCAATTTGAACCATAAGCCCTCCATGAAACTTCTCCTGACTTCCTCTTGCAGAATTCATCGCCCCAGCCTTTGTTGCACTCAGCTCAAATCCCTAGCAGGGCATTCATCACTTGATTTTATTATTATCTGTTAATTTCTTATTTATTTGATTAGACTGTGGCTCCTTGAACAAGGGAGCCACGTCCCATTTCTCTCTCTATTCACAGGACAGAGGCAGAATAGCTTAAATACAGCCGACACTGATTACACATACATGCCAGACACAGGTCTAAGTGCTTTATATATGCTTGCTAATTTCACTCTCACACCATTTCTATGAGGTAGGTGCTATTATTATTTTTTTCTTGAGGAAGATTAGCCCTGAGCTAACATCTGCTGCCAATCCTCCTTTTTTTTTTTTTTTTTTTTTTTTTTGCTGAGGAAGACTGGCCCTGAGCTAACATCCGTGCCCATCTTCCTCTACCTTATATGTGGGACATCTACCACAGCATGGTTTGCCATGTGGTGCCATGTCTGCACCCGGGATCCAAACTGGCGAACCTGCGGCTGTCGAAGCAGAACGTGCGCACCTAACCGCTGCACCACTGGGCCCATAGGTGCTATTATTAACATCATCTATTTTACTGATGAGGAAATTTAATCTACAGAATGTTTAAATAACTTGCCCAAAGTCTCATAGGTATTAAATAGCTGTGCTTGGATTAAAACACAGTCAGTCTAACCCCAGGGCCTAAGCGTGCTTAGCCACTATGCTACTGCTCAAAACTTCCAGCTCATATCTCAGCCCTTCCCTCCTAAATACTTTGTGCATTTCCTGAAAACAAGAACATTCTCATACATAATCAGAGTACAATGATCAAAACTGGGAAATTAGCATTGTCCTATTATGTAATCTACAGACTTATTCATAGCAAATTCTCCCAGTAACGTTCTTTATAACAAAAGACACAGCAATATTTTTTGCTTCAAGACCCGATCTGGGATAACATGTTGCATTTTACGGTCATGTCTTTTTATTATTCTTTGATCGGAAACAGTTTCTCAGCACACTCCACGTGCCACTTAAGGACAGGGACATGTTCTGAGAAATGCATTCTTAGGCGATTTCGCCATTGTGCAAACATCATAGAGTGTACTTACAGAAACCTAGATGTTATAGCCTACTACACACCTAGGCCATATGGTACTAATCTTATGGGACCACCTTTGCATATGTGGTCCATCATTGACTGAAGCATTGTTATGCAGCACATGAGTATTTCTTTTTCTTTTATGACCCTGATAATTGTGAAAAGTACAAGCCATTTATTTTGTAAAATGCCCCTCAGTTTGAGCTTGTCTGATGATTAGATTCAGCTTATTAATTTTTTTAGCAGGAACAGTACAGAAGTGTGTTGTGTCTTTCTCAGTGCATCATATGAAGAGGCATGTAATATCTATTTGTCCCTGTAATTAGCTTTTATTTTATGCTCATTTTTCTTTCTCCTAGTGTCTTTTTCTTCTGCATCTCCAGCATCAAATACACTGCCCGACTCATGATACGTGTTTAATACACATTAGTTGAAGGAATAAATCTCTGTTCCTCTAAAAGAAAACTATTACTCAAGCCAAACCCCGTGAATCATAACCCTAATTTCTTCCCTCTCCTATTCCCCACAAAGAATAATCACCAAGTCCCACTGATTCCACCTCCTAAATATCATAGCAATCCCCCCCTTCTCCATTCTCACTGCCATTGCATTGGCTCATTATTCCAACAACCTGGCCGCCCTGCCACTAGTCTTGCCCCCCTCAATGTATTTTTGCAAGGTGAGCAAAAGAAAACACCACTATGTCATGTAGAATGGGCACAAGAATAGGTCTAATTGGGTTAACTTTCAAGTCTAAGCATTAATAAGAAGAGGCACATGGTCTTCTGCTCTGTTGATATCCCACAGGGAGACCTGCTTTCCCATTGGCGCCAGAAATTCATTGGATTTTTCAGTTGGGTTTCTGGAGTTGATGACAATGACAAAGAAGACATTGGAAAATGAGAAGGGTTCTAAATAAGAGTACAAAGTTCATCATGAAAACTAGAGTTCTCTCAAACCTTTAGTCACGGACTCCAGGGCAAGCCATGAGAAAAAGACCCCAAGGCTTAGATTGGGGATGGGGGGGTGTTAGAGCCAAGTGGCTAGCTCCTATAGTTGCTTTTGGATAGCTCCACTTGCAGTTAGGTATTCAGCCAGAAGCAGCAAGAGCTGTTGGCCACAGTGCACACCGCCTAGTCAGTAAATAACCCAAAGCTATGCAGATATCCAACACAATCAGAGGTAGGGAGTCAAGAATATCTTTGGTAGTGAAACTCCCAGCTATCTCATTGGTAATCACCCTAGGTGAACCTTAGAAACACCTCTTGACGGGGGCAATCTTGTGTAAACTGGTAACAAACTGTGTCCTAATGCCCTCAGGGAGATTCTGCTGATGGCACCAGAGACTGCAGATATATAGCCTGTGCCCACTGGAACTTTGATTACCAAAGAGTTGTATGGCTACTTTCAGGAAGTGGGCAACCCTGTGTCCAAGGGGGAGGCAGAGGAGACAAAAAAGGCTGTCTTACCACACAGAAAAACTAGTTCTGGAAGTGAGTGGGGAGCGCACAATTGCTGCTTCGAGTTGGGTCCAGGACATCACAAGGGATCCATTTAGCATGATCACAAGGGATGGATACATGAGTATAGAAGGTCAAGGCAAACAGTGGCTGAGGCTCCTGCCTGGCAGAAGTGATACCTGAGGCATTGTTTGATAGTGGAATGCTGATAAGATCCCTCATAGCCAAATCAAGTTGAGGGTGACATATCTAGCTTTGTGATAGTTGGTGCTCTGGTCACTATCTGTCCATGGTACAGTCTGTCCATATCTGGACTAGGAAAACAGAGAAGTTATTTGCCCCTTGATCCTCTACTTGCTTCCCAGCGTTGGATTTGTCCATGCCCAACCAGTTGGGGTCCATGAGCACACTTCAGGAATGAACTGGACCTTATTGTGTATCTTGGAATGAAAAGCTCCACAGAGACCCAAGGCTAACAATTCCTTTACCAAAGACAATCTCGTGAGATTGAGGAAGATGGCTACAGTGCAAAGGTGACATTGCATGAACATAGGAACCACAGGAGTGTTCCCAACTTGCAGAGGAGGTGTGTGGCAAACCCAGTGTCAGAGCTGTCTGCCCAGTGGGAAAAGACACCAGATGTCATTTCGAATTTGTGTTCATCCATATTTCTGTGATCCATGCAGTAAAACTTTCCAGCAACTCACCATGGTCAGTGCAGGTCCAAAAAAGGAGGAGAATTATTATTATGTAGTGTGGTGGCCACATAAGCGTGCCACTGACAGCCCCAGTTGCTGCCCTTCTGGATCTACCACTGTGTGTGTGCCAATGTCATGTTTCCTGTAGACTACTTGCAGACAATAATTGAGCACAGTAGGGGTACTAATGCAGATCCATTCTTGTAAATACAAGAATTCCTTTAACAGGTGATTTTGGCTCCAGCACTCCCCATGAGCCTGGTTGAAACTTACTTGGAACTGCACTATAGTCTAAGATTCTTTCTACCCAATCCTCCTCCTTCTTTCCTTTTCCCTCATAAATATCAGACATGCATCATCGTCTGAAGTCTCTCTTGAACTTCTCCAGCATGTGGCAAAGTTAGTCCACTAGAGCCTTAAATGTATATGTGCTATCTGATTGGGGGAGATGGACAGCAACCTCATACCTAGAAAGCGTGTCCAAACTATGTAGGGGCAGGGGACCTATGAAGTATATCTGACAGTATGAGCCAGTCCTGTCTTCCATGGTATGACCAAGTTCACCCTGAATTATGTGCTCGTGAAGCTGTCAAAGAGTGCAGGCTCTAGGGGTGTCAGTAGCTTCTTTGTATGTCAAAGGACAGCCTTTTATGGTGGTTTAGTTACTGTGCTGTGTCTGGACATGGATCCAGTAGGTCACTAAGAATATGATGGCTCACAGGCTCAATTGACATTCTCATTGCAGATGCTCTGCTTTTCTCACAATGTGGTCCTTTCTAGGAGACAAATACATATGTGACTTATTGAGCTTATTGGTGAGTTGTATTTGTTTCCATAGGGTATGACTTTAATAGTCTCATCCTGGGTGTCCTAAAGGTCTGACTAAAGAGTGAGGCCATTAGCAGCAGCCCATGAGTCTATGTAAAGGCATATTTCATTCATTGAGGAGCAGAACGCTTTATTACCAAAAGCACCACTTGAAGTTCCACCTATTGTTCAGAGCAGCCAATGCCATGGGTTGTCAGCACTTACCATCATTATAACAGATGGCTTAGTATTCCACTGCACTTGCTTACCAAGTGAAACAGGCTTCCTTGTATAGTACCAAGTCTCAAAATCGAGGCCCACATTGAGCCAACATCTCAGGCAAAGCAGGCAATGGGGCCATCTCGGCACCCACTGGGTGGAGAGCCATCTATTCTTGCAGTTGGCTCGATCCCCAATTCGATGTACAATTTCATTTCATATTTTTTTTGGCTTGCTGCACTTTGTCAATTATTAAGCTATTGTCTCCCAGTTCCAAACCATCCTTCTATACTCTGCTCTTGGAGGCTGGGACTGGGACTCTGCACACCACATTTCTCCTTTGCTAGTGCTGCCTATTAGCTTCCGCCGAGAAGAGGCTCTAGAGGGAGACTGGAAGACAATGGTGCTTCGCTCTGGCAGGAAACAGTCTGCTCCAGTAGCAGTAGCTGAATCCAATTTCCAGACGTCCCCACCCCCATCTCAGAACCAGCATCATCACGTTTCCTCAGACACACCAGCACCAGCCAGTTGACTGGCACCCCTCCTCAGTGGTCTAAGTCCCAGCCCCATGGGGATCTGCCTGTGAGTAACCAAGGTACCGGTACCAACCAATAGTGCCCCTTTCCTAGAGGTCTGAGTTTTAATTCTGTGAGCCCCTCCTTTGAGCTTTTGGGTTCTTATCATCCCAGCCTCATCCGTTCCTTCCTCCAGGCCTCCAGGACGGTATATGCTTCCTGCGGCTGTCACCTCTGTGTTACCTTATTGTTCCTGGTTTCCATTTTCAGTCCTTTAATATCTGTTTAACCAATCTCTATATTAAATTCTCTGTTAAAATCACTGGTGTGATTTCTGTTTTCCCGACTGGACCATTACTGATACTCCCATCTGATGGAATTTGGTTCGGTGACAACTCACTGCAGAATAGGAATAGTGGCTCTGAGGGTCACACTGTTCCTTCAGTGAGACGATCTGTCCCCACCAGCACCAATAAGTGTCGTTCAAATGGCATGTACCATTCAGTAGTGGAGAGATGATCCATCCCCAATATTGGCAGAGTCTTGTCACCACTGGTTACAGCTACTTAAAACGCCATGAGATCAGAAAGTTAGTGGGAGGCGGGGCAAGTATTGTTATATTGCGGCATGTTTTTCTTCTGTGGCTTCTTACTGCAAGGGTCCTCAATTGAATTGGGCGACAAGTCCGGTGACTTAGTACAGATTCTTGAACAACATTCCTGGGTGCAGCATGTGCTGCTTCTAATACCCAAGGAGGCCAAACAGGTGATAAGGGCTCCTTTTGAGTAGTTAGTTTTTCCTTATTAGGCTGTGTATCTCTTTGGGCTGCTGTTCATCTATCCCCCAAGATATGCACTCCAGTGGCCTGGTTCCGGTCTCTATCCTCGCTCAAGGCCCTGCCACCTGTGGACAGCAGTGCTTAGAGAGCGTGCATTATGGTGAGAACAGTTTCCTACGTGAGGGCCACAATCAAAATGTCATCAAAATAATGCAATGGGCTTTCCCAACTCATTACGCATATTGCAGGCATTAAGTATTGCTGGGGAAGTTCAAAATGACTGAGGCAGGACACCTGCTCTGCCGGGTGAAAACAGAACAATTTTATTTCTTCCTAGAGGGATCTGGAGGACACTAGCAATGTCTAGAGCAATTCTGTCTGAGAGTAATATAATGTGAGTCACATATGTAATTTAAAGTTCTCTAGGAGTCATTGTATAAAAAAAGGTAAAAAGAGACAGATCTAACTAATTTTAGTGACATAGTTTAGTTATCCCAATAGATCCAAAATACTAACATTTCAGTATTTAAATATACAAAATTAGTAAGATATTTCCATTCCTTTTTCCAAACTAGGTCTTCAAAATCCATCGCGTATTCTACAACTACAGTAGGTCTCAACAGCCCCATGTGGCTGGTGGCTGAGTAAGTGGACAGCACAGCTCTGGGGCCACATACTGAGTGCCAGCAATGGCTGCAGTCAGTTCAGTCACCTGTTGGTCTATCAGGTGTTTTGAGTGCCACGGTGGCTACTATTAAAGCCACAATGATCTTCAATCAGGGGCCACGGACACCAGAATGCCAAAGCGCCTCAAAGCAGCTGTGACCTCAATAGGGATGTTCCACTTCAAATTCAGCGTCCTGGGGAAGTCTCCTTTTTTGTGGCTATGTGAATCTGATTTCCCTGAGCACCCAATTGAAGCACCAGGCAGACACATTTGCTCTCTCCCCACTGGTCAGACTAGTCATTCATTCAGTAAAAGGGAATCTGGTGGTAAACCCCAAAGGGTGGTCATTCAGTGTCACTTACCTCATGGGTGTAGCTGCTTCCTCACGTAAGCAGTTCAAGCCCCGAGGGATTCCTGTGACCGCTGCTGGAAGTCCAACTCCCTGTTAGCGTACTGAAGCCCCTCAGGCTGTACCTCAACTCCCCTCCCCGCCCCCCCACCAAGCCTCTGTGTGGTACACTGCACGATGAAAAGTTTCAAATCTGAGGTTAGGTTGCACCTACTGTTGCAGTGGTACTTGGGACCAAGGGCTCTTTTCTCCCAACTTCTTTTTCCTTAGGGTTCACACGGCTGGCGGACTTGTAAGGGAGCGCCAAGGGCTCAAACTGTCTCAATCAGCCATATGAGAAGTTGTTCCAGGGCCTTTGTGGCACATGGCATGGCCATAACTAAGCATTGCAACATGTTCATCAGTGATTTCAGCTCAGCCAGGTTTCCCACTGTCAGCCCTAGGAGGGCCATCGTCCATCTCTGGTGTGGCTTAGTTGATCCCCTTTGTAGTTTCCAAAAGGCCAGAGCTGGAATGAAGCGGTGGGTGAAGGCAAACGTACATCACCACGCAAAAGGCAAAGGTTTTAGCGAGGGAAAATTCCCAGCATGGGTCGGCAAGAGGCGGCACAGGGACACCCATTCTCTCATGCAGAGAGGCACGCAAAACCACCTTGGGGCTGTATTTCAGGGGAAGGGTATTCCTTCTCTGGGAGTCTATCTTCCCACAGGGCAAGCCAACAGCAGCCTTGCATACAGAGGATCAAGTCAGGGCGTAAACACCTGCTGTCAGGGGAGCCTTCTGAGAACACGGGCTACCAGCACCTGTGACCTTGCGGGAAGCTGGATTTGGACTGTGGGGGAGAGCAGCTTCCAGGAAGCTGGATTTGGGCCCAGTCCTTCCCTCTAGCTGGTTATCAGGCAACTTGACACGGTCCCTGGAGTCATGGGGCAATCTCGTCTCTTCCTCCACACTCCTATTTATGATCTTTCAAAGGCTCCCTAAAGTCCAACCTCTAATGTGGCACCATAGGTCCTCCTTGACAGTATCTCCAGTTTCATCTCTCTGCCTCAAATTCTATGGCCTAGCCTACTGAACTCCCGGAAGTTTCCCGAATGTACTTTCCCATGCCTAGATCAATGACCTCAGTCCCTTTTCTCCTGGCTAGTTCCTCCAACCTGTCCTCCGTCTTAGGTTAAGATTTCACTGCACCTGAGCAGCCCTTTACTGACTCACCACCCCGATTTAGACTGTCTCTCCTTTGTGCTGCCACCTCACCCTGAGCATTAGTACTTACCGTACCATATACTGGAACTGCCCATTGCCTCATCCAGCTTGCCCACTTGACACCGAGCTTCTCGAAGGTCTGAAATATTATCTTTATATCCCCAAGAAGCTTTTGAAGTGCCTGCTATATAGCATACGTTCAGTAATTATTTAATGAGAACCAGAGGAAATCAGGTGAGTGGTTCGTTAGCACTTACTCTGCAGCTTTCTCCATCTAAAACACGACTTATCTTATTCATGCTTACACAACTCTGGAGCTAGGATACCTTAGCAACCATTTACGTAACCGATGAGGAAACCGAAACCTGGAGAGGTGAAATGACTTATCCAGTTATCACAGAGCTACGCCCTAGTCAAGTGTGGAATCTACCTCCTGATTCCCCCTTTTCCATGGCGTAATTCCTTATGTCCCTTCCTATAGTGAAGTATCTATGTTGCACTTGAAACTTTTAATGATGTATATTCCTTCCGCACTAGTACTCTGTTCTTTGATGCAGTATCTTACAGGTTTTGATCTCCAGGAAAACCTGAGAAAGATGCCGTAGTATTTACCAAGGAATAACACCGGAATGTTTTTTCCTCTTAGCATAAGCCATCCAAGTTCTGTACGATACTGAATGATGATAATATACCCCAATTCCCAGGATTCCATGTAACCACGTTCTGTTGACACTTAATCTTCCTTCCAATTTTCAACCTACCCCTGTAATCAAGTGTATGGTATACAGAAATTGGTGGGAAGACCTTTAAGCACTCAATTTTGAAGCTTAGTCTTTTAATTATTTAGCAAGTGCAACCTGAAAAGACTTTTAGTGGTGCTCCCACTAACATAAAACTCCTTAGCATAAAAAAACGGGTTTCTCCCTGTCTCTTCATAGAAAGTTCTGAGAGAGAAATGGAAAGAAAATTTCTAA
The DNA here is from genome assembly GCF_021613505.1 of Equus quagga. Taxonomy (NCBI): domain Eukaryota; kingdom Metazoa; phylum Chordata; class Mammalia; order Perissodactyla; family Equidae; genus Equus; species Equus quagga. The sequence continues at coordinate 6,317,102 of NC_060276.1, forward strand.
ACAGCCCCCAATAAAATTTTTAAACAGCCCTAAATAAGCACATAGAGGAAAAGATGCTCAAGTTTTAAATACTGGTAACCGTCAAGCCTTCTGAGCAATCAGGACTAGCAACCCGGTAATGGCTATTTCAGAGGAACCGGTTATCGGAGGCATCAGAGGGTCATGAGGGAAAGATGCTATTTATGCCCAGGAAACAAACTGGCTCAATAGGGACCAAATCAGTGTATTGACTCTTAAGACTCTATACTCCTAACCACCAGGAGCTGTAAGATCATGATCATGAGAGAAATGCCTGGGTGAGCCAAGGTGAGCCTCAAGTTCACTGCTGCCAACAGGCTGTTCATGCGTAGCACTGAAAACTACCGTAAAACCAACCAAGTTACTTGAGGATCATTTCTACCTACCACCTCTAATGGACTGTGCTCAGCTCTTTGGCCTCAGGAAGAGCACAGAACTAGGCAGAATGCGTAGCAGAGAACCAAAAAAGTTACCAACATGAAAAACTAGAAAAGCAGAAAAAGATGGATTTTTCTGAGAAAAACAAAAAACATACCCATCAACATACAGGAGACTTTCCAGCATCACTGGATCATTTTGGATTCTAACACTGGGTAGAACTTGGACACTGTCACCTCTCCATTTCTATCGTTTTTTTCTAGGCTGTGCCAGAGTTCCTTGAAGTGACCACAATAGCCAATTCAGGTGCATTCTACCTACAAACCTGTCATTTATTTTATTACTGAGATACTGACATCAGAAGTGTTTTTTTCTGTAAGTACACAGACACATTTACTATTTTCCAAACAGCAGGGGATGTTCATGTGCGCACAGACAGGAGTATGTGTTTAATATGGTTTAGTGGCATCCTATGTAATTAATGTGTTGAAATCTTTTAACGGGGAACATGGAGAATTTTTTTCAAATATCTAAGGTTTTGCTTTTTTAGGGTACAGAAAAGATTATTTGCAAGGCATATATGCTTTGCATGATAAATAACTTTCCCCCCACATATCATTAATTTTTGTTATATTTAGAAATTTAAGACCAGGAGCAAACATCTGTCAGACTAATTTTTTGCTTTTTCATAAGTGCAACTTTTTAATAAAAATTTACATCTAGATAAACAATCTTCAGACTTTTGAAACTTTAATAAGATTTTAAAAACATCATGACTTTGAACTGAAAAACATACACGTTTAGCACACAAATATTGTAATATGAATCAACTCCAACTCCATTTGAAAACATGGGAATCAAATTACAGTTTTAGAAGTTAGTAATTCACATTTAAGCAAGTTAGCGCCTTGCTGAATTCAGCCTTTGTAAAAAAGAGACTTAGTGCATATTGGAATGGCACAAAGTGCTTTTGTACCATTTTGTTGATTTTTTCACCTTATTAAACAAGATCAAGTTCTTGAAAGTTGGTAGATAACGGCTAACTTCCTACGACATGTGAAATTTCCAATGGTAACAGTTACATTTTGTAACAGAACATTTTCTATAGATTTCTTTTCCTATCTTAAAATTTTAAAAGCAATCATTTGTAAGGATTGCATCAACATCAATTTAGCAGAGGAAGATCAAACTTTATTGAAACTGCTTGCATACAAAATATATTGCACTATAACCAAACAAATGTCAACATAAAATCCAATCTGTTGTCGCTAATATGTACAGAGAATATTGCCCAAGAGCAGTTACATTACAAGGTCATTCTACCTTGGTTAATTATCTACAGTATTTTAAACCAAACAGCTTACAGATGATGTGTGCAAGGTACCAATTTCTGTTTTCAAATACTATACATTCCCAGAATAAATAACTAGAAATCAACATTAATGTTTGGCAATACTTTCAAAAGACTTTTTAATATTCTTGAAATCATGTGCAGTTTGTTGCCATTTTTATACGCTTATTTGTATGCAAGGAAAAGTAACTGTAAAATGAAAATTCAAAGAAACAAACTCACAAGATACATCAGAGGCAGAACTTGGGTTCATACGGCTCTGTACAGATTCAGTGGTCCCCCTACTCGGAGTTATTTTTTAAGAAAAATATAACATCTCAGAGTGAAGGTCCTTCACATATTTTTCCTCAGTAAATTTCATTCATTAAAAAAAAAAAGACAAAACCAAAACCCAACATGTCAAAAAACAAAAGAAAAAAAAAGTAGTATTTGTTAACCAATCCTAGTCTGCTTTCCAATTCTGCTTATACATTAGACCTTAAATTTATAGTTTATAAAACATTTAACCTGCTTCAAATGTTTCTTAGACAAAGTACCTGTACTTCACAGGATTATTATGCACACGTGGAAATGACCTTCCTATCTCCCCGAAATAAGCCTGAAACTAAAATATGAAAAACTTCACGAAACTTGGGGAGGACAAAATAAAAAAGGCTCTAAGTTAAAATTGGTCATCAGGCCAAAGAGCAGGCATATCCTTCTAACTCGACCAGGAAGGTTTGTTCCTAGCTGAAAACGTTTCAGCCTCTCTCAAATGAAAAGATAGTTATTTCTTCTCCTGTCTATACAGAAACATTACACATCCCTCTCAGTAACACTATTTGTCAAACTTCAGTGCAACAAAACAAAAACAAAAACAAGTCCTATTCTTTACTGCCTAACCTGATGTTTATGTAAGGAAAAAATATGGAAAGCATGCATTCCTCTATGAAGTACTAATGTTTGACAGGGTTTGCTACATCTTTAACATTTAGTGTTTCCAACTTATCTTCCCTGAACTCTGCATCCAAATATAATATTCCTACCTGCCAAGATATAAAAAAGGCACAGATCATACAACTTTTTTTTTTTGCTAATGAAAATGACAAACGTCACATCACACACATCTCAGGGTCCACTAAAATACTGGAAAAGTGGACCAAAACATAAACTGACACAGGACGTGAAATGACACAGTATTTTATAGACTTTTACATGATACTGAAAACAGAAGTCTAACATGATTACCATAAGTGCTATTTATTCAGAAAAACTGAAATATACCGGTGAGTTATCACCCAGTGCAGGAAAATGGTCCAAATTAACAAAAGACATCACTGCTCAGTACTTTAAAAAATAAACCAAACTAAAATCCTTTCCTGAAGTGCTAAGTATACTTAAAAGTAATGTTTCAAAATTTCAAGATCTTTTTGTGCAAATCTGAAAATTGTTGCTTATGGTCAATACCAAAGAAAAAAAAATTTCTTAACAGAATTTGTGTTCATTTCATGCCCTGTGCCATCTTGCCTACTATTTGTCTTTGGCCTAACAAAGTTTTCTAATATGGAATAAGAATTATGGAAATGGTATAGGAAATATAACTTCAGAATTATGCAGTTTAGGGTACTCCATTCACAAGTGGTTGCTGACCATCCACGCTGTCTGGCTTTTCCTTCTTCTGGTTACGATCTTTACCCGTGCGCAGCCGATTACCTTCACTGGAGGTATTCTGTAATGTTTTAGTGTGGACACTCCTTTCATTATTGCAGTCAACTCTGATCTAAAACAAGTTATAGTTGTTATATACACAGACCATATCCTATTGTAATCTGTAATTGGCCTGACAAGAAATTTAAGCCTGAAGTGTAAATTCCACATGTTAAATGGGGAAATGGGGGTGAGAATAGAAAGAGTGCAAGAAATTAAGGTCAGGCAAGATCTTTATTTGGTTTGATTTTAAAACACTCTTCTTCAACTGGAGCACACTGGTCATCTCACTGCGTCCAAAGTTAGACAAAAACTCACAATCCTACCGTGTCTTCTTCTAAGCAGAATAAAACAGTGAGAAACAAATATTTACAATGAATTGCTATTATTCTGATTACAAGATATACATGATTATAATACTAGAATTCAAAAGAATGGGTTATTCTTCAAAGACTGTTAAACCAAAGAGGAGAGACATAATGTCTTCCTATTCCAACCTTACCAGGATAAGAACTCAACCAACTCACTTATTAACTAGCCTTCAGTTGACAGCTTTGTATCTATCATGGGTATGATTAAGTCTCTCTATAAAGAGAGCTCCCAATGTCTCCCAGCAGAAAATAAGTGTTAGTTTCTAGTAGCTCGCATTTCAGTAAGGCAAGTCGGATGATCATACAACTTGAACTCTCAAGAATAAGGATGGTAGAGGGAAATCTGAAGAAACTAACGTGTGGAAAGGCTGGAATCCCAGGAAGAGTGTAAAGATGAATGCAATTTATAAAAAATTCTTAAGATTGATACAACATTTTAAGTGCCAACACCGAACACTTAAACACTGCTAACAGAATTCCAGATGCTGTACAAAAGAAAAATAACACTGACCAATGGGCCTAACACAACTACAAATATTGATCTGCTTCAAGTACAAATGCTATGTATATCCCAAAATGGTTCACTGTAATTTCAAAGTGTATTTAAGTGTTGGGTCTGGGTGCGTCTTACAAATGTTTGGTTGTCAAGGGTTCAGTGCTTTGATTCAGACCTATTTTCATACTTACATAGAACACACCACCTTTTTATTTGGTATTCCATTTTAATTATAAATATGTATCTTTTTAACCAATGCGATTAGATTGCCACGTTCATCAAACATGTCAGTTTAAGTGGGGAATTATAAAACTGGGACATAAATGCCTCACATCTTTGTAAAGCACATGTATGTACATTATTTCATCAATCTCTTTATCTAAGTCTAATGTCTTTTCTATGCTGGTCCTTAAGAACCCGCCAGTAGTTAACACCTACTTACAACTGCTAGGGATTCTAAGGAATATTCTGTCATGAAGTTTCTGCTCTAAAGAAGTATCTCTCACTAATCTTGGATGTTGGTTCCAAACCACTCCATAGCCAAGAAGGAAGCCTGAATACTTGTATTAAGAATTAAGAGTTAAAGAAGAAGAGAACATGGATTCTGGGAATCAGTCACCAGGGTTCCAACATCACTCCACCATATGCTAACTATGTGACTACATAGTCAAAGGACTATGGACAAAAGACTGAATGTTTCTAAGCTTCAGTTTACTCATCTATGAAACAGAACAGTAAAACTACTTACCTTGGGGTTACTGGAGGAGTAAATGACATAACACATACACAAAGTACTTAGCGAAGGTACCTGGACATACTCAGGTGTAATTTTAAAAATGATTTAACAATGGGTTCAGCACAGGTGATGACCAATTGAGAACAGAGGCTGGCTGTAAACAAGCAGCTGACTGACTCAGCATGTACTAGCTGAGTTTCATCAGTCCTGCCTATCACGATTACTACCCATGAGATAGACACCTTCTTTTCCTTACTTTCCACTCAAAGAGGACACCCCATCCCTGCAACTCAGGGGAGGAGGGCCCCACAGGGCCTACTCAGATCATTCTCACAGTACATTCCAGAATGTTCTCTTTCTTGGGGAATCGGGGGCAACCACCAATGTGGTACTGAAGTCATAATGTGACTGTCGAAGTCTTCACATATACTCAGACTGCATATTCTCTATAGAAATCTTCCTTGTATACTTGTTACAAAGGACTAAGATTGCCCACAATTGTAACGTTGAAAGGAACATATTTCACATATACCAAATTCAGAACCTTTGAACATGTTTTAAAATAAAGTAAAATAAACTCATAAATCTCAAAGTACCGTAATTCAAACAACTGAGATAAAAAGAGGCACAGAGGTTTACCTGGAGGGATCCATCTGCTGTTCTTCCTTTAGCCTCTCTTGGATTACGTGGACGGTTATCTGTTCGGGAGTGATCATCATTCCCTACAAGGACATTTTCACAAAGTTCAACAGTCAGTGATTCTGACAGGCTTAGTGGAAGTTCCTTATTCCCACATCCTCAATCTATTTAGACCAACCACAGAATCTAATATATAATCAACAACCTAGTGATTCCAGTTACATAATGGTTAATAATCTAGCATGCTACAAGAAGGCACTACAATTCTGCATCAACTGTGTTACAGATCAACCTGAGCTAATGATCAGATGTCATGGTTAGAATCCCCAAAGCAGCTGAACTGGTTATCAGTGTTCATTCATATCTTCTACATGAACCATAAGGAAGGGTGTCTAATATCCTGTTAACCACTGTACGAATGAAAGGCTGAGCCTTTCCCATGGTGACCAGTTTAAAACAGAAGAAACAGGGTCTTAGTAATACAGCATTGAATCACCAAGATTTTTCACAGAACTTCAGACAGTTGTTACAACTCACCTTTATTCCTGAATAAATGAAAACCTCTGTACCTTTGAAGCCGCCTCCACGTCCTCTTCCTCCCTGGCCTCTTCCTCCCCCGCCACGCCGTCGTCCGTCTCCTCTGCGCAGGAAGTTCTCCCTCTCTTCCTCTGTTGGAGCTAATGACCAATCACTGAGTTCATCTCTGTGGTCAGATTCTGTTTCAGAAGCATTTGATGCTTCAGAATTAGTTCCTATCGAGAGTTAAAAGTTATATACCATTGTCCGACTTAAAAAAAAAGTTAGGTTAACAGAAGCTTCCAGAGACGTTTCAGGGGTAATCCAATACTCTTCCCAATTTATAAGCCCACCAAAAAGTATTATTACTTTCCATTTTGTAAAACAAATTATCTTAAATTCAAAATAAAGGGTTTCAGAATATTTGAGGTAATTTTGGTTTTAAACATTTTTGGTTATCATTAAAACAACACAAGGTATTTCAGCAGCCATCTAAGTTCTACCCTGAGTGCGCCACGTCACTAAACAGCTGTGCTCCTTTACACATCTGCGCCCTCTGAGGGAAAGCTGTCTACAACAGTTACATACTGTTCCTTGATAAGCAAAACCTCTATAAAGAGAGTTCCTTTTAACAAGGCTTGGCCCAGGGACAGAGGGGATTGCACACATTTTGGTCACCTCTGAGAGGGTGGCAAAGAAGGCCACCATGGCAACTGTCTCAGGGCAGGATCTCTTGTGGGATGAGGGACTGGACCCAGCTGAAGGGGTATGTGCGTGCCTGATGCTTGCTCCATAACCTTCCCTCCCACTCCTGTTGGAATAACTGATCATTAATACAGGAATTATTATAAGAAACTCGTTATGCCTGAGGGGGTGGGTTAATGACAAAGGGGATGGGAGTGGGGAAAAAAAAAGAGTTCCATGGTGAGGTGGGACTTCACCAGCAAAAAGAACAGACTGTTGGGAGGGGTGAGGGGTGAGGTTCAAGGTTGGCCTTAGGAGTAGGTGTGTCTCTCCCCCACTCCAGAACATCAACTCTACTACCTCTCTCTTCCTCTGTTGGAGCTAATGACCAATTATAGCTTCACCATTATAGCTTCATTCCTGTGGATCTTGAAGGCTTTTCCATCTTTAAAGAGTTCCTTTTTGAAATGCAAATATTTGTGAGATGGATTATACCTTATACCATCATTAGCAAGTTACATAGTAGATACACAGTTGAGCAAGAAAGACAGTGGGTACTGGCAGGTGGGGATAGCGTTCAGTGAAAGGTAGTGGGAGAGAAGAAAGCAGCACTGACAGAACAGCTGGGAAGGCAAAGAGAAACTTCGCCTACTTCTTGACTGTGCCTAGGGCTGACTTTGGCCATGCCACTCAAAAGCACCTTATGAGCCACAGAATTGCAGACCCCTGATTTACACAGTCCATCCGGCAAATATGACCAGAACATGTCTGACAAAAAATGAGCCATAGTACACAAATAAAAAGGTTTTGGCTATACAGTAGGAAAATCAGGAAAGGCCTTAAGAAAGTCATCAACACACAAAGGCTTAAGCAGATTTACCCCCAGCCAGAATGTGGACAGAACTCACACCTGCCCTGTGAACTCTATGTGTTATGATTAGGTTTTTACTCTATATGTCTCTTGCAACACAATTTGACCCACTGTGAATTGGAAACCATGTAGTGAGAAATTGTTATAATGGGGTTCTAATGAATATTAGAGATTAGCAGCTATTAAGTCTAGGAACAGATAAAGTTACTGAGTAAAATGCTTAGTTTGTACCTGAAGTATATCCAGGACCGCGTCTGCCGTGCCCCCTATTTCTGTAAGGTCTACTACCTCGACCCATTCCTTGACCATCATCAGTCACATAGCCTTTTTCCTTATCTGTACGATTTGGTGGTGGTCTAGAACTAGCTCCAATCTGTCGCAACTGCTCATCAATTTGTAATCTCTCCAAACGCAACTGGTCTACTTCCTATTTAAAATATACAAGATAACAGTAAAAATAATTTGACATTTTACTTAATAATACCTTTCTCCTTTTCATCAGATAAAAAGTATACTGGAAATATTTCAATTTCAGTTCTAAATTTACAGTAAACACTGTTACACAGAATCATCAGGAAATTGAATGGTCTCCTTAAAAAGAAAATTACTATAGATAACAGATTATTGATGTCCAGAATTAGAGATATAACAAAAATACTCAGCATTAAAATGATACTGAATAGAATTTAAAGTTGTTTGACCTGGTACTATTATCCAATAGAATCTGCTAAGGCACAGACATACTCATTTTGGGACTTCCTGATGATAGGATATTGAATAAAACAACTCTAAAATGTATGAATACAGATAAACGACATTTAAGGTTTACCAGCTGACCTTAAAAATCACACAGTGTAAATAATCTTAACTGAAACAGATTTGCCAGTTAGTATCTTAATTTACAAAGCATTGAGTTTGGGCCATCTTCTGTTTTCAAAGAACATATATATACTACAGCAGGTCTTTGGATATGATTATACAATGAAGGAACAACTATTTTTAACAAACTGAAAATGCTCATATTCTTTATATGGCAGGGGACTATTTAATAGCTGACCAAAAAAGTTAGGTCCTCCATCACGCCTTGAAAACCTCTTACAGACTACAACTCTGCTAGAACAAGTATGACAAACAGTATAAATTCAGTTGATCAAAAATACACCTGGGGTCCACTGAGAGACCCTTACACACAGTGCTTCCAATATGTTGGGTTCTGTCAAATCCAGATGAAGCCTCAATTCTAACCCTTGTCCTTGCAAAGGACCCACAGACATCTCATTTACTGGCTAGAGGGAAGTGGATCCATAACTACAGTAGTACTGGGTGTCTCAGTCAAGCAGAGGCCATCATAGGGACTGTCTACATGAACAGTCATGGAGAAGTCCCTGCAAAGCTAAGTTCCTAAAATCTTGGTCGTGGCAGCTTCTGGAAGAGAAAGGGCAGGTAAGGATCTAGATGAGTTTCATCAGTGCTCTGAGGCAAAATTTCTGTTTTACAAAGGACTTGAGCAAAGGAGAGCCTGTAGCTAAGTGAGTGGATTACGCCAAAAGTACAGTTATAGCTCATGGAACGGGTATGTCTTGCAAAACAGAATGGTACTCCAGGTCTCCCTGTGGGGCAAAGCAGTCTCCTTTTGGTGAGAGATGCCAGGCCCAATCAAGGGAAGATCTGGTGATGGAAAGAATGGCAACAGGACAGCTACTGATGACCAAAAAAGATACTCAAATGTGAAGAATCAATCAAAAGATCTAAGAGAGAACATTAGTCAAAAGAACAAGGGACTGATACAGTGCAATCCTAACTCTCCAGGATGGTCTTCATAATTATCTAAGCAAAAAATATGGAGAAAAACACATACGAAAGATAACACATAAAACACATTTTAAAAACAAAGACAAATAAGCAAATCAATGGGGTATCCTACCAATGCGAACCTTGCTGGATGAAACCTTCACACTTGCAAAGATTAACTGAGCACCACAAGAATGAATGAAATGCCTAGCTATTGTACTTTTCTTTCTTATTTGTATACAAGTAGAAATTGTTCAATTTTATTTATTTCAGCAAAAAATTAAGATAGCATCATAAATAAATAAAGTTGGACTATTTTTCAAATACTGTTTAGTGCCAGTTACATTATAATCTTGATACATATGTATATAAAGAAGAAATTATAAAAGGGACAAGGATAAGATTCCATTTCATTGAACTATAGAACATTTTGGCCAAAGGGAATTTTCAAAAGCATCCAGTCTAGGGAAGTGACTTGCCTAAAGTCACATAGCCAGTTCCTGGCAGAAGAGAGAATAGAAGCAAACTGCTGGATTGCCAATCCAGTGCTATTCCCACTGTACTTTGTAGCCTCCTGGTTCCTGCTTTCCAGCTTGCAATCTAGAGGAGGCATAACCACACAAACACAGGCTAAAATGAGCATTTATAAGAAGACACAAATTGTTTCTATTTTCTACCACAGAGTATAGAGAAAAATATGAAGGGTAAACATTTAAACAGAGGATTTCAAGAAACGCTGGGATTTCCTTGACAAATGACAAAAGAGAGACAACAAAGGCAAGTGTTACAGATACAAAATTTGGCCTGGAAAAAACTCACAAAGGCTAGAAAGGATCAACTGGATGACAAGGTTATGTAAAGGATTACCTAAATTGAGTGTAAGGCTTCAGAAGAATACTGGGAAACGAGGGAATTTACTGAGAACTGGAATATTGGTCCTTAAATTTATAATGATGAAAAACTGACTTGAGTTTTCAGAAGGAATATAGTAAGCTAAACAAAGTATTTTCTTTATTATCTTTTATAGGTCTTTCATTGTAACGTACAGAATGAATCTTAACTGCTGACAGATTTATTATGGAGTTTTTATATTTTAGTGCAAAAGGATTAGAAGTTAAGGTTCTTCCTATTCTCACCTTTAAATAGTTCAGGTGATAATCCAAAAGAACAGTGGCATTAGCGATGCTGTCCTTTGTTCCCACAAAAACAAATGGTACCATACCCTGAAAAAGAAATGGTAACAATGATTCTATAAAATTAATGAGGGATTAATGCGAAAAAATGCAAATAATGACTAAATCTCTAGCTCAGGGTCTGACAAACAGTAGATACACAAATGTTTGCTGAAAATATAAATCAATACACGAAAACAACAATAGTTGGTATATTTTGTACATTTACTGTGAATAAGGACAGATCAATATAACAACCCCTTAAACGCATCATGTTATGTTTTAAACACTACTATTAAATGTTGGCAAAGTCACAGATTATGTAATTCAAAATTATACAAGCTTTAACATGAGATGTACAAACAAAATTAATACGTTCAAATACTCTAAATCATTTACTACAGGTTTTATCTAGATCAAATTCTTTAAAAAGTAATTCAAAATTAGATACTAGGGTACAAGAGTGACAACTAAAATCAATTTTGCTAACCAAGTCAACAGAATACAAACAAAATACAAACAAAAAGAACTAGGATAAATTAAAATGCATTCAGTATTCTGACAAGAAAAAAAAAAAACAGGCACATCCATTAAGTATAAAATTTAGCATTTCAATACATTTCAATAATGTATTCTGAAAATTACAAAAGGCTGAATCATAAGAAAAGTTCGATCTTCTCTCTGTGGTACTATTTTATTATATTAAAATACTAAAAATATATACTTCTAGCCCATCACCATAAATGAGGAAAAAACTTTATCTAGTCACAAGTTACAGGGAAGCCTAGGCCAGCTGTACAAACTAATAGCTGGCAATTATGACATCAAAGTTGAGCACAGTTCAATATCTTGCTACTGAAAGAATACACATGTACACATGGTTACTGATATTCACAAGTGACTAAAGAAAAGCGTACAATGGCTTTGAGGTGGAAACACAATTTTCTAGGCAAAGCTTCTAGGTGTGAAAAGCCGAGATGCTGTCCCTTTAGCAAGTATCATTTTATTAAAAAGAGCATTCATCTGATCGGTGTGGCTACTGCTGGGCTGCTTTGTTTGCTTGCATTCAGTACACAGCATCTAAAATGTATCTGTGGCTAGAGTAGGCTTTTTCTTTTTCCTTCCACATGAACGTGGCTATTGATGGGGAACAAAACTGAACAATTAAGAATACTACTTGCAGACTGACCTTCATCTGGTAGGCAAGGTACTGCTTCCTAGTAACAGTGATCACCTGAAAACCAGGTGCCACTGAAAATCCGTGGGCTTCATAAGGACTTTTTTTTGCATTGCATAATATATGAACTACAAAAATAATCAGGTCTGCGAATCAGATCTCTTCTTCTCAAAACATTTTTGACTGTTGAGTTTTTTCCCCAACTGGCTTTGTTACAAAGCAGTTAACCATATTATTCTCAAAAATATCATATGATGAAATGCTGCACCCTTCCTTCTGGATCATACAGTACAAAATAAGCTTTAAAATCCTATGTCACAGATTCAGTTTGATTGACTTCGGAGTAAATAACTTTAAAACATCTTCTCTTTCAATGTGTCCACTTGCAGTTATATTTCTCTTTATAAAACGGCATTTTTGCTTTTAATCTCTTGTGAGTCATAACATTTTTCCCATAAATAATTCTCACAGGCCAAGCAGGAGGCCCTGGCCTCAAGGAACTCACAACGTGGCTGAAAAGATCAAAAGTAATGGCTACGCAGTAAGTGCTACCATAGGGGTGAGCATATTGGAGCACGGAATGGGGAAAGGCTCTTGAGCCAGTCAGGGGGAGGGGATCTGAGGCAAGTACACAAGGAAAGCACAAGGAGTAAGGTCAAAGCAAGGTGGCAAGTTGGAGGAAGTAAGAGCGCTCCAGGCGGAGGAAACACATGCACATGTCTAGAAGCAACAGAGTATAACATGTTCAGAGAACTCTGCTTCAGTACGGCTCAAGCCTCTCTAGAATGAAAGGAAGAGGACTGGTAAGAGATGATACTCAACAGGTGACGGTGAAAGAAAGGCCTCATAGGCAACAGGAAGGCATCTGAGCTTTCTCCAAGGGCAATGGATCCACATACCCACAAACACTCCCCCACCATCCCCCAACCCTGATGGTCATGTGTAGTCCTTCTTAACAAGGGGAATAAACATTAAAATATAAAATTCAAATGTACTTTTCAAGGAATGTTCTCCTACCTGCCAAACCTTGAGTTCAGGTTTCTGGGATTCCCCTGCTACAAGTGATGAAACCACTAACAGCTGAAGCAGCATAAGGAACGCAAGTGATGTTGTTAATTGTAACAAGTGACACCGAGAAGCCTGAACGCAGGACTGTCACTGCAGGGCTTCTAACCCACTGCTAAACAGTTAGGTTCGGTCAAATATTGAAAACCAGTTTCTAAAATATGGCTTTAAGTAGTAACTAATGCATATAACAGAAGGTATATTTTGGGCTATTACAACCTGCAAAATTTCAAGAGAGACAGCATGAAAAAATGAAAGTCCACCCTTGAAAGAAGACAGTGACCATTAAATGCAACCCTGTAGTTTATGTTTACAGCATAAGTTCTGTCACTGTGAATAAGCTGAAAAGTAGGCAGCACTTTGGTTTGTAATATCTCATAAGCTGGCAATCAGATTTGAAAAAAACACAACATGAGTAGCCTATAAGCCTAACCAGAGAGAACACCAGAAACACCAATTGTGACATCTGGGTTGAAGAAATTACTTTTAGCATAATTCAAAGTGACAAATATTTCTTACCCTCTGCACTTTTGTACTGTTAGGCTGAGAAAAATGAGTGCTGTTTTCCTTTATATCTATATGTTTTTTTTCTTCCGAGGGAGTAGGTCCAACTCTTGAGTTACTGGAAGGTAGGGAATTTGGTGGCATAATTTCCTTGGTAAAAAAAACACAAGAGGAAAACAGACCAACTTTTAAGACTTTATTTAGCTTATTATAACGTTTTGGTAAACAAAATTACAAAATGCAAAAATTACGCAGTAAAATCTCCAAAGTATTTAAGTTCAGCAAAAAGAATCTTTCCCAAAAGGAGGTTGGTTAGACAATATGTGAAAATTATGGCAATTTGGGGGGATTTTATTTTAAACCCTACCATTCTACAGAAGAGCAGGTCCTTACCTCCCCAACTCCATACAAATACTTTAAAAGTTGCTACCACACTCATGAATATAAAAGTGAGCATTATAAAATTTAAAGATTGGGAAGAGATGTTATGCCCAGATAAAAATTTACAACACACAAAATAAACACACATACACTTAAACTAAAAAAGCCAAAGGATGAAAGCCAGACAACCTAACCAGTAACCCAATTTTTGCTGTGTCAGCAACATTAAGTAATATTTGAAAAGTGCTTCACACTTTTCTATATTTATGACTCCCCATTTTAAAGACTGAGAACAAGCGTTAAAGGAGTTAAAGTGACTAATCCAAAGTCACAGCACTGGAGACTAGACAGAGGCCATTATCTACAACTATACCGTTAACTGGCATGCCTCCTAATCAGAATTTTTACATTCACATTATGTGTGTATTACAGAGGCCTATAAATTAATGTCAAATAAAACAATAAAAAATGTTTACTTTTATTAGACAAACTAGAAACAAATACACCAGAACATACCTCTTCTTGTGGAACATTTTTCTCATTTTCGGCCTCAATTCTCACCCTCACAACTCCTGACTTGTCCACAATCTCCTGAATCAGTTTTCCATTTTTGCCTATTACCTTGCCTAAGTTAAGAAATGAATAATTCATGTTTGGTTTTAAAAACACATGCCCCAAACCGGTAAGCACACCCCACTGTAAACTATCACCTTATTTTACATATATATGCACACACATAATTATAAAATCTCAACACCAAAACAGAGACTCTTTTCAAAAAGAAAAACTGGCTTTCCGAGTTAGTAGGTGGTCATCTGTAATTTCTTTTGGTCAGGTATTAGAGTGGATGAATACTCAACTGATTGGGTAATTTTGAATTTTTAAGGCAGTTCAAAGACAGGCTCTTATTTTGCACAAAAGGGTATACTTTGAACTTGCTGGTACAGTGGTGCGTATCACTCTTTCGGCAAAATTCTATGAAAAGAATTAAGGAAAAGGAAAGACAACAGAAAATACACTTGCTTATTTATTCGACAACTTCAATTCTACCTGTACCTGATTTAAATCTGCTTCTTTGCCCACAGTAAATATTTCTAGAATTTTATGTGGCACATTTATAAAAGATATTCTAAGTTTAAGAGTGGCCTAAACAGCCATACACCCATCTAAAAGATGTGTACATTCTTCAGGCCAGTGTGTTAGCAATACTGCTCCTGTGCACTACCCATAAATTATATCAGTATATCAAAGGGGGAAGGATTAGCTACAGAGTGAAAGATTAAGAAATCACATTTTAAGATAACTCAAAACCACAACAAAAAAGCTTAAAACCAGTTCAAGGTTAAGTATTATTCAATAACATCCGTTAAAACGCCAAAGACTTCAAATACCAGTAATGAATAGGCAGTCGATTCTTTCCCTCATTTTATAAAATTCAATCACATACTTAACTGGGAAATGACTGCTGTCACAGCCACCATCACCCATTAGTGTAAAGCATCACATTACAAATGTAAGAACTACCGATTCTAGAAATCTACATGTGAATTACATCTGATTCCAAAGGCTCTCCCAAGGTACCCAAAAGCACCTTTGCACTGGCCACATGCATCATGTACTTGCCACATCATCAACTCATCTAAGGCAGGAATGGGGAAAAAACTGGAAGCCAAACCTAGATAAGAACCCAGGGAAAGCCTTCTTACAACAGGATCTGGTGGTTCTTCTCATCAGCATAGCCTTGGTACTCTTGCTGTGTGCGGCAGCCTCACTCACCCCCATAACCTCTTTCGACTGGTCAGTGGTCAGGGAACAGAACTGACACCACTAAATCAGGACTCCTGATCTAGGTCCTTTCGTCAATTAGTTCTGCTCTTCTCTTCAAATGAAAAGGGGCTGGGGGAGGAGAGAAGTTACATGGAGTCTTCCCACAACTTATTTTTAATCTCTAACACTTATATTTTCATGAATTAATGCTGATTTTAAAAAAGGTCTCAACGAATTAGCAAAAAGAAAAATGAGATTTTGGCACACGTTTAACTTATGTTTAACACGTTTAACTTAACTATCCTAAGTAGTGTGTGTTAACTATAGATGATTGAATAATTAAACCAACTCAATACCAAAGTGGGTGAAAAACAAGCAAATTTTTAGAAAAGAAAAATAAATCAGTGTACATACTTGTGAACGTGAATCTCTCACAAAGAGATCTTGTGAAAAATAACGAGATCGTAAAACATATTTTGGGACTCAAACTCACATAATACTGATTAGACATCTCCCTAAAGATCTGCCTTGCCAAACCATCTTACACAAAAACACTTTCCCGGGCCAGCCCGGTGGCGCAGCGGTTAAGTGTGCCTGTTCCACTTTGGCGGCCCCGGGTTAGCCGGTTCAGATCCCGAGCGCGGACGTGGCAGCACTCGGCAAGCCATGCTGTGGTAGGCGTCCCACATAGAAAGTAGAGGAAGATGGGCACAGATGTTAGCTCAGGGCCAGTCTTCCTCAAAAAACAAACAAACAAAAAACACTTTCCGAAAACTCCCAACATTCCCATTGTTAGAGCAGACAATCTCTAAAACAGAACTGTTTTACTTTAATAACTAGAAACAAAACAAAAATCAGGCTGATTGTACTTCAGCAGGCTTTCTGGTGAAAGGTCACTTCTGGGACCCTCTTGTCTCTAGGCAGGTTCACAGGCAGAATCTACTTTTCATAGCAAATAACCCAATTCTACATTACACAGCTATTTCCAAATGCCAACTGACATCTGACTATAACGTCCCTCAACTGAATTGGATGAAATTGTTTTGAAGAAGGGGAAGGAGGGAGAACTAACATTTACGGAGTCCCCTCCTATGTCCAGAGCTTGGGTAATATCTGTATCTATCCCTATCTATCTGTATCTTTCTATTTAATTATCACGACAACCCTGTGAGGTGAACACTATCATCACATTTGTTTCAGGGTTGAGGAAAGTAAGACTAAGGAGAGTTAAGTGAGTTGCCCAAGGCCGAATACCTATTAGAAAGTGACGTAGGACTGAAATCTAGATGCAGTTCCAACATCCAAGAACTTTCCCCACCATCATGCCATCTCAGGAAGGAACGCCACTGAATCTGACACCTAAGTTTCTATTTGGTAATTTCTGAAAAAAGTGTCTATTGACTATACTTTATAAGAACTTCTAAATTTAAAATAACTTTTCTAACTATAAAATGAATTGCTTGACAAACTGTAAATAAGAGGGAAATAAATATCATTCATAATCCCACTTACCCTGAGGTAATCAGCATAGTGCTGTACATACATTCTCTATACATACAACTGGTATGCAAGTTACCTCAATAACATTAGTAGTGTTCTTTAGTTGTCTGCAGTATACATCAAGTGAATAATTCTGCATTATTTCACTACTATTTATACTTTATCTTCAATCAAACTAATTTGCTTTGTGAGAAAAACATTATTCCAAGTATTTCTTAATGGCACAGAAAGATGTTTATAATTCTATGCTGACAAAAAGTACAGCAAAACAGGCTAAGTTGGACTGAAACTACGTGAACAAAATGCACAGAAAGTCCTTATTTTCTTTCTTTAAACTTTCCAAAGGGCGTGCATTACTTCTCATAATCAGTCATGACGTCAAGTTGAAAAAAAATAAAACGCATAGGAAGTATGTCCCAATTTCATTTATAAATTAAAAACATATGTAGCGTTCTTGACAAAACCGCACATTCCTTTAATATGTTCTACTAAAGACATCTGTCGCATGTGAAGGTACTTGTGAAGGGTTCCAAGGTATTCGCTGGTGCTTGTGGTGGTGATGGTCGTGAAACAGTACTCAAGTCAAAACAAAGAATTACCGTCGATGTTGCAGAAAGCCCCACAGACATTCAGTGTTACCTCTAGCTTTGGAACTTACTAGATTTAAGTAACTTACATTCAGATGTTCAACTCCAAGATAATTAAGAATGCTATCATTTTATAGATCCATTAGAGAGATCATATACTAATCTACTCCAAATTACAAGGTCCCCAAATGTCATTCATTTAAAAAAATATATATTTAATTTTGAAAAAATATATTTAATTTTAAGATACATAAAATATACAGTAAAGAGGTTGTGCAAAATTTATCCTTCCAGGCACTAGTAGGTTTGAACTAGCAAAGCAGTATCATTTGCATACCTTCCGAATATGTAATCTTTGCGTATCACATTTACCAAATATTTTCTGTACACCATAGCAACACACCATATTTCAAAGATTAAGCTTCAATTAAATGGTCACTCGAGTGAGTGAAAATGGAATTCTACCAGCATAAATTGTTTACCTAACTTTTGTTTTTGTAGTGGATGTCAACAGCAATTTCTGACTCACCTACTAAGTTCCTTGGAACTTGTATGACATCTTCAGCAAATTCAAGGAAGCTTCTGGCCTTTTTCACTGCATCTTGATCCTAATAAAAAGGGGGAGGAGATTTAAGACAAAAGATGAGCCATCTGAAATACTGGTTTTATTTTAGGAAAAAAACCTATTTAGTAAAATATTTACCTCTCCATAAATATGAAATGTGCAGGTGTCTTCATCTAGATCGATAGCTGTGACTCCTGGTACTTTTCTAGCTTGCTGAATATTAGCACCATGAGTACCAATCGCTAGACCCATCAGATCTTCTCGTACGATAAATTGTTCATGAAACCTTGAGGCAAGTTGCCTTGAACTCTGAAGAGAAATGCACATCTGATTAAAATTCTTTATCAACTATTAAGACAACTGTATTTAGGTCAGCCATGTAAATTATCTTGACCCTGTTTATCAGGGGCCTATCAATTAGTTTCAGTCAGAAACTAACAGGTTTTAGAAAATACCTCCCAAGGCATAAGTACTTATTAGGTTACTGAAAGTCTATGTCATTTGATATATTTTCATTAACAGGAAAGGGCTTGTTGACAATTTTCCAAGGTAACTTTTGAAAACCTATTTGCAAGGCTGCCTTAACCAATGACATCAACAATGTAACAATTAAGAAGCAGATCAAATGTTCCCAAATAAAAACCAGCTCACTGGGTCTGACAGACTCAATGTTATTTAAGTAAAAGTATTCTTAAATACCATCTTTACAGAAAATTGTATTCAGTTCATTTTTACGGTGTGTATATATATGTTTTTTTCTGGAAACAGTGCTAGTTATATAACTTATCACTAGATACTGTGGTCTAGACATCCCTCTGATGAAGTGATGACATTAAAACGACAGCTTCCCACCACATCCCCCAACCTAAGAAAAGCAATCATAAAAACTGTTGGTACAGTAAGTTAATTGAATGATTACAGAGTGTCAAAGATTTACAACTTATCTTACATATGTGCCTGCAACCTAAAATGAGATCAGAGTCTGTAAGACCTTGTGATCTGGATCCACAAGTATGATCAATTCTTTCAAATATTCGGTAATGACTGAACTAAGTTACACTAACACCCCAAACTTGTGGATAATTGCTCTCTTTAAATAGAATTATCAAAATTTAATGTTTAGTTCTAGCATGCCATTAATGAAAACCAAACATATTAGTGGCTCATGTTGAAAAATGGAAATTTCTTATCTGAATATGTGGATCTCTTTAATATTAGTAGTGAGGAAAGATAGGCATGCACACTAGTTTCTCATTATTCAACATATCTGATAATTTGAATGAATGAGTGTAACTACTGCAAACAATTTTTAAAGTATAATATCCTTTTTGTAGATTAGAGTAACAAAATGTATCAAATATTCCTAGGACTTTTCAAGAAGTCATGTTTTTTGAGTCCTGGTTCATTCACCTGGTTCATTCTTTTCATTGATAATTCACTGATAAATGGTAAGTCAAAGGTATGATAGATCATTTAAGAAGAATGAGATGTTTCAGAAGAGGCATATGAGCATATTTCCATAATACTCACAATGACAGTAAGGAGGCTGTTCTGGCCTAAAAGTTATGGAGAATAGCTAAAGAAACCACAAACTTGTGAACACAAGGACATCAAGGACGAATGAGAGCAAAAACTAATTTAAACAGACCTCTGTGGCCATAAGGAAAACAAAGAGCAAAAGGAGATATCAATGTCTCCTCCCCTGCTAAGAGTTCAGCAATCACACATCAAGTTAGAAGGTGGCAAGTTTCAGAGAGTTTTACAAGAATAAAGACTTTACTACCTTCTCTGTTAAAATGCAGTTTGGAACTCTTTTTTTTCTTTACTATTTCAACTGCATGGTGTTTTCCCTCTAATGAAAGGAATAATGATAAGGAACTCTGGAATCTGACAGTAATATACTTGAGTTGGCACATTAAACTAAAATCCATTTAGTTTCTATGGTAATGGATGGAAGTACTAGATAATTATCAATGAAAATAAATGTATGGTGATGGAAATTATTGGAGGATTAATAAAAGTAGATAAAATGCACCTTAAGAGACGAAATAGTAAGTTAGGGAAATAGCCTCTGGCAGGAATCTGAAGACAGGAGTTTTAAAGAGTGACAACCAATTAGAATGAAGAAGTTCTATACCCTTTTAAACAGAGATAAACATACATAATGAAAGGAATATGATTAGATATTTAAATACTCTCTAGTACTTTAATGATAACATGTTATATGGAAGAAGCATTGCCTCATTTTATTAGCAGCTTTGATGAACTTCTAGAAAAAGTGAGTTGACCAGAAGTTTCTTAATATACATAAACTGCTGCTTAATTCTGAAACCTCAGACAAAAAACTTTAGTATGATTATGCTTTGTATAATTTTTCAAAATACAGAATCTAAGGAATTGCTAAGAAATAGTAAATAAAGGACAAGCTGCCCATACTCAAGTTTTGTAACTGCACACATCATTTCTAGATAGCCGTACAAGCAGCACTAGGGAAAGCCTCATACCTCTAGTTGCTTACTGGCTTCTTCATTTCTCAGTATCAGAGACAGCTTAGTGCGCAGACTCCGAAAGTGCATGTCAATCAGCATGTGTGCTCGCTTTGAGGTGACTTCATTGATGGACTAAAGGATATAAATTCACACCATTATTATCAAAGCAAATGCCCCAAATGAGATACGACAAAATAGACAACTCAAAAACACTCACCAAAATGACAAGCTGATAATTTTCTGGATCATAAATTACAGAAAAGGCACCAACTGCCTTTTTAAAGTCCTTATGTGCCGACTCTTTGGCACACCTAGAAATAAACAGAATATGTATTGTGAAGTTAAGATGAATGATACCAACTACTGGCATAAATATACGCAGAGAGATTTGCACTTAGAAGAATTATGGATTTCTATTAAACTTGATTTATGCAAAATACGCTATATCCATTTAAAACTTTAGTTCCTTTGCTGTCTATCTCTAAAATACTTAGCCCAATCAAGAATTTGAGAGTGCAGAGAAAGGAAAAAAAAGTTATGCTCTTGAGGGATTCCTGGTGGTCTTAGATCACATATTTAGCTGAGCTACTCTCCCCTGCAGGCTTTCTGATTTCAGTTACAAGTAAGACAAGACAGTAATTTTCTTGAATCAACTGCTGAAAACTTTTGGGGATAGCTACAGGTTACCCGATTTTGTTTTGTTGTTTCTTTTCTAAAGAAAAACTGCTGACCAATTTAAGGGAGAGAAGAAGTATATGAATCAGAAGGCACAAAGACGTACACACATACACAATTCTACAATCAAAAAGCAGAATTTCTATGTATTCTGAACTGCAAGTTAATGTTTATCTAAAGTGACATTCCAAATCAACATTATTATATCCCCTGGATGAAATCTTCCAAAAGCAATCTCTTATCTAAAGTCTTTAAGCGTTACTCCAGATTAAGGATTATACGACAGAGATGACCTTTTGAAGCTTCTTTAGCTCTTCTTACTACACATTTCTCTGAAAATATTAGTTAAAAGGGAAAAAAATCTGGAGAAATCTTCATTGTCTAGAATTTGATTTGTGACTTATGACAGAAAATCTTATTAATCACTTTCAAAATCTTAAAATTCTATGAACAAAGTTAATTTTAGAAAACAAATGTACATGAGCCACGTATCTAGCCAAGTAAGTTTAAACAAGTGCAAGGCTGGCTTGATTATATAACTGGAAAAAGCTAACTATGGTTTTTTTCATTACTTTTGCAACCATTTTTAAGGTCATCGAATTTAAAAATTGATTTATATTATTTTAAAATCATACCCTTTTAAATGAATGGCATATCACCTGTGCGTTCTCAGCGTTTCTCACATACCAACTTACATTTGTCGTAAGTCTTCTGGCACATCCAGTTTGATTTTATGGAAAGTATCTTTTGTGGCAGGTTTGTTGGGATTAACTGATCGTAAACGTTCAATTGTGACAATTTCATTGTACGTGGCATCACATGCTGCATATTCTATCACGTAAAACTGAGAGAAATAAACAAAAGTCATTCCTGGTCACGGTATTTAAAGTAAGAGCAATAAGCTATACGTACTCAGTTATTTTTAAATTCTCTAGAGGAAAAAAAACTGTATTTGATCAACATACGAAACATTCTGAACATGTAGAGAAAATATTTTAATAAAATGACTCAAGTTAGATATTACTTTACAAAAAGAAATCCAGACTGAAATGCAGTACCTGGGTTCAGAAAAGGGAAACAAGTATAAAAAAATTTTAAATATGCATTTTCCTACCTCACCCTTTATCATCCTCACTTTAGCTAACCACCAACAGCAAGGCTCTTTTTCATTTGCTCTGGAATAAACCTATACAAAAATTACAACATAGAATATTTCATGATTAACATCATTCAGAAATCCATAGATTATCAGTCATCGAGGAAAATGTCTCAAAATGACCTTAGGTGTCTTCCAAACCCATATGCCATATACCTTAAAGCAGACCACACCCCTATAGCTAGACATAGATACATAAGCAGAAACTACCTGATTACTAGGGAGATTACCTAGAGAAAGCACTTTCTTCCTTCTCTGTTCTACATCAGTAATAATCAGTATTCTGAATGAATATGAATGGCTCAAGAAAAGCTGATTGTTCATAAACCTGGGCATACCTTCCTTGGGTACTTTGTGAGTGATGAAAATCTATCTAAAAATGTACAAGCAAACTTGTTTTTCTTTTACTCTAATAAGCAAATAAATGACTGGAAGTTACTGACGCTGGCCTACCATCTGGGTGCACAGTCACTAAATGGATAAGGCCGCTGACCACTCAGCCCACTAAGGATACCCCCCGGTATTCATGTCTCTGGGGACTAAATGAACAGATCCTTGGTCACTCTCTGGTCTCCTGTGCCCTCTTCACTAAAATGGACAACACCATGCTGGCAATCCTTTAGACACTACCTTCCTGCTCTCACACTCTGTGGATCAGTTCTTCTAACCGATCTCTCTGGGGAACACTTCAGAGTTCACTTACGATGTGCAGCATGGAAGCTTTTGTGAAGAAACCAGCAAAGCAAGGTTAATAGGAAAAGAGACAACACAATGTACATGGAGAGAGATACAGAGACTCAGAAGCAGAAAGAAGATTCAGGGAAGACAAGGGGGATAGGAAGGAGAGGACAGCATAGAGGAGAGAGATACAGAGCCTAAGGCTGACAAGCAACTCAAAGCTCCAACTCCTATCTCCCTTTGACAAGTGAAGTTAATAGTTATACAACACAGTGACTAAATACAACATAATTCAACCTACCTTTCCCTCTTGCCTCCATCACTTCCTCTTAACTTTCCTCTAGCCAGAGAAATAACTTCGGTTAATTGTTATGTAACACAACGAGGTCATCCTGGCAACAGTGTCTCATTGGTCTCTACCTGTCACATGACTAAGTTGGGAAAAAAGTCTCCTTTATCCACCACTATTATTAGCATTCCTGATATAGACAGACCAAAAGACCTGGTGTCTAGCCTCCCTTTTACAACGTAAGTTAATAGTTATATACACAGTGACTAAATACAACTTAACTTAACCTACTTTTCCTTCTTGCCAGGTGGCCATCAATCCCCTTCAACTCTGCTCTGGCCAGAGCAAGAACTTCAGTTATCTATTACTGTTAGGCAATACAGTGAGGTCACCCTAACTACAGCATCTCACTGGTCACTACCTGTCATGTGACTCAGTTGTAAAAAAGTCTCCTTTATCCATGCAAACACTATTAAGAGCACCCTGATACAGAGAGACCACATGCCTGGCCCTTGCCTTCAGGAAGCTTGCAGCTCCTAGGGAAGTGGACAGCTAACAGTCCTCAAGTCCAGACAGCGTGTGTTCCCTACTGGGATCCCTCACAACACCAAGCCCGTTCCTTACACCTAGTAGGTACTGAGTGCAGCTCTGGTAAGTGAATAGTATATTCTATTTCTACTTTAAAATTTTAGAGAAAAGAACACAGGCCGGGACATTCAGAGACCTCTCCCGAGCACCCTCTAAAATAGCACTCCTGTCCCTACATCACCTTCTATCCTCTTATATTTTTTCCCTAGGACTTACTCACACCTGCCATAGTATTAGCTATCCTCACTAGAACGTGACTTCAAAGGCAAGGGACTCTCCTGTTTCACTGCACCATCTGTACCTAGCACAGAAAATAAGAATTCAAGAACCTACTACACTTTACCTGTACAAACATCTACCTAGATGCTTCCTTCATACCATAAATACGCATGAAGCTGCAACTACGAACAAGGCATTGTAGAGAAAGAAGAGAAGAAGCTTAAAACGGAGTACGTGAAAGGGGAGGAAAGAGAGGTACCACATAGACCAACTGTAACATAAAGCTGACTCCAAGTGCCTCAAGTCCCAAAACAATTTCGGTGGCTAGAGAAATCACAAACACAGTGTTTTTGTTAATGTGTTACATCTCCATAGCACGTTTTGGTCAAAGACATCAATGGTACACGAGCAGGTGGTTTATAGCATGCCCTGTGAAAAGATGTTTCATCTATATGTGTATATACTAAAACTCGCAGGTGGATTTTTAAAAATATACCAGGAGTATTTACTGCTACTTAAAGAAATTCTAGGATGCTGCTCTAAGGCATGAATTTTTTCATTTGTAAGACTAATTTTCTTAATCCATTTCGCTCAAAATGGGGACAGAGTTGTAAACTAACAATATACTACTCAAAAAATGATTCAGAGATTGAGGGAAAAGAAGTACTAGTGGGCAAAAGAAATAAGTGGAAACTTTCAAAGATGTGCCCCAAGGCAGCCACATTTAAGCAGCATGTATTATTTCAAATCATTATTAAGATGGCTCAGTCAAAAGCACATGTCCATCACAGCTCTAATTCTCAAGGTAGCGTAAACAGTGTTAAAGACCAGGGGTACAAAAGGCACAGGCAAATTAAATGCTCCGACTCCTTCAGTGCTTAACAACTTGATGGCAGGGGAAACTTACCTCAACTTCATCACTTTCATTTATATCTTTATTATAACCTACAGGTGGTGGGAATCTCACATCATGGAATGGAATCTGCCTCTCTGGCTGCCAGCTGCAAATAAGCACAATTATTTAACATACTTTTCAGTTTAATGCAAACAATGACCACAGTGACCACACTGCCATCAATTTTTGGTTAAGTGTGACCCTGCTTCTCTAGTTTAAAGAAGCAAATGCTTTAAAACTGTCAGTGTCTTGCTGAGCGGGGATAACGGCACTATAGAGACATTTCCACAAAGTCTGCATGCAGCACAGCAGCCTCATAGTCCCATTTGGAATATTTCTCCAAACACAACAGATCAATATTACAATTTCCCAAACAAGTCTTTCTTCCAATAATTTCAACCTCTAAGGATTGTAAACGTAAGGCCACAACAGGAATACCATTTGATGCTTAAATTAAATGTTAGTATCAGTAAGTGTTAGTAATATCATCACCATACTTATACTTGCAAAGGAATTTTAACCACATTCCAGTGACCACAGAAACTGGTCCTACATGCCCTCTAAATCCAAAGCAAAGTAGGGCAGTCAGCAGATTAGCAATTCATAACTCACTTTTCCCCATTTAAATTTTAGATCCCGCGAGGTGGTCAATTCTTGCCATGGATAGCTGGCTGCTGATCAGTATGACGTACCAGTATGCACTGGCCTGGTGGGATCGCCTAAACCACAGAAACCCGATGGAGACAGCCTATAGGAGTTGAGTAAGTTGCCTATGCTTTTTTAAATTTAAAATGATACGGAACGCTTTTGAAAAATACCTAATTATTCTTTTATATCCACAGTGATATAAAATATTAAAAGACAAACTTGGCAAAAACACTGGAGGACTCACCTGCTGAAGCAGCCATTTCTGGGTTTCCGCTAAAAGGCTTTCTTAGGAAAATCCTAGTGAGAAAACGGCTTTTTTTTTTTTTTAAGAAGATCTATTATATAAGATAGGAGGGTAGGTAATTAAGTCAGAATTTATGGAAATGTGATTAGGGCCTATATAAGACTGAACCCTTTCTCTGAATTATTATACACACTTAAAAACTATGCAACTTAAAAAAATCGTCTTAACTTCAGAAAAGCCTTCTTATACTTACTGAAAATTAGTGACTTTTAATATGTTACAAATTCATTGCTAAATTTGATTTGTAAAGCATAAAATAATACATAATTTTCTTGGTTCCAAAGGAAGGATTATTTTTTAAGTCTTTATAGAGATAAAAAAATCAAATTCTTCATTCAAAAATGTGAAACATGGAAGGTAAAAACAAAGCATCTGAAATTATTTGTATTATAGTAATAGGAGTTTCTAAAGAAAAGGTAAATATAGTCTGAAGTTCTATAAAACATCAGCTTTTTTTTTAAAGATTTTATTTTTTCTATTTCTCCCCAAAGCCCCCCTGGTACATAGTTGTATGTTTTTTTTAGTTGTGGGTCCTTCTAGTTGTGGCCTGCGGGATGCCACCTCAGCACAGCTCGATGAGCAGTGCCATGTCCGCGCCCAGGATTCAAACCAGCGAAACCCTGGGCCACTGAAGCGGAGCGTGTGAACTCAACCGCTCGGCCAAGGGGCCAGTCCCGAGCTTTTTTTTAACACAAGCTTTTTTTTTTTTTTTAACAGAAAAACAAAAAGGAAACACACAAGGAAAGGCAAAGAGACTACTTTGGTAGGGGCCTATCAAATCCTGGTGATGTACTCAAACCCAGTGCTGAACGGCAAACACAAGGGAAAACAGTTGATCTATTTCAGATTCCCAGTATGACAGATAGCTTGAAGAGAAACTTTTACAGAGCTATGGTATATGGAGAGAATTAGGAGGTCCAAAGACAGAATAGTTATAAGTTTACAGTAGAAATCTGATTGAAAACAGAACTGATCTGACAAATCCGTGTATAAAATAGACATTCTTAAATGCATAGAGGAAATGAGTGTTTGATTAATATTTTAGATTAAGGACTACAGAAGAAACTAAGAGTGGCAAATAAAGATAACTCTCCGTTTATGGCAAACTGTGTTTACCTAGTGATGGGAGCAAGCAGATAAGAGTGTAATTACAAGAAAAAAATTCCTCTCCACATTATCAAAGATCCCTCCGTTAGAGGTGTGAAGCTGTTGTCTAGTGTATAACCATGGTTATTTGAAATAGCAAAGAGGCAGACTCTGGAACTTTTGGTTCTATGTATTCAGAGGAAGGTATTCTAT
Source organism: Equus quagga (assembly GCF_021613505.1). Classification (NCBI taxonomy): domain Eukaryota; kingdom Metazoa; phylum Chordata; class Mammalia; order Perissodactyla; family Equidae; genus Equus; species Equus quagga. Next base: position 6,344,597 of record NC_060276.1, read on the forward strand.
TATTCAAACTTGCATTTTGGACTCAGATTAGTAGTCTAGAGCTGGGAATAGGGTTGGATACGCTAAATCCTTTTCTCTCTCTCACCCTAAATGTGTTTCAGGCATCTGAGAATACTACTTTGTCCTGTTGGTAGCTAAAAGACTCTGCTGACAGTCTCATTACAGTATGTCTGGGTCAGATACTATATTTTAACAGATTTATTAAGATACAATTCACATACCATATAATCCATCCACTTAAGTGTATGTACAATTCAATGGTTTTAAGTATATTCACAGATATGTGCATCCATTACCAGTCAACTTTAGAACATTTTCATCACTCAAAACGAAATTTCATACTCTTTAGCTATGGCTCCCCATTCCGAAGCAATCACTAACCTATTTCTTCTCTCTACAGACCGGAAATATGCTTCTGATATACTATTAATTCTCGTGGTGCATAAAAGCCAATACACTATAATTGTTGACCATTCTTCAGAGTTCAGTAAAATCCTAAGATCATGACCATATCTACACTTTGGCTAAGGAGTTTACACATACTTTAGAATCTTGAAAAGCTACTCTGAAAAATGCCTTTAATAGCATTCAGAAAATTCAGTCAAGAGACTTGTCCCTCCAATAAAATGTTAACATCTATACTACTGATGCCTTCATATAGCTCATGTTCATGGGCCTGTATTTTTATTTACTCATCTAGCAGAAGAAAGCAGAAAAGATCAGTTACCACTATTATTGATTATAAATATATGAACCAGATAAAAAATAAGTCAACAGGTAAACATGATTATTTCCAGTAAAATACACTAGACAACCAAAACCATCGATTTCAGACTTAACATTACAAAACTCACATCGTTTTTACCAATAAATATGAAATCCATTCATTTTCGTCTTTTAAAAATTACAAATATTCCTATTAAAACTCTCTTACTAATACAGAAGAATTTGGTTTGCTTTCTTTACATCCAAGGGGACTGAGATGTAAGCATCAAGATTATACAAAAGGGATCTCTAAGGTCATTAGCAGAAACAGTCATTCCATTGGTTTAATATTGAGTTGCTCAGGAACTTCCTGGTCAGTAACACGAAGATCCATTCCTGAAAAAACACTCAAACTAGGCTTGAATTTTTAAAATGAGGAGTAACTAGAATAATTAGCATAAAATAATAAAGAACCTGAACATTAAAATTATACATAGACACTTACTTGTTTTCAAATGCAACTGTTATTGAATCTTCATGAACATCCTTTACAAACGCCTGTAAGAAAAACACCACAGTTAAATTAACTTCTAATCTTCAAAATCATTTTTGTTTTTAGTCACATTTTACAAACATACCAAAACATTTTAAGAATAAAATGGAGTCTTAAACGAAAGCTTGTCAGTTTGTGAGGATCACGCACTCATGAACCACATCTGTATTTAGCCACCTACTATGTGCTAGGCCCTAGGAATACGGATTAGTTAAAACAAAACATGAAAAAATTGCTCCAGAATTCAGCATCTAAGGGGGCGGGGCGAGAGTGGAGGGGGGCGAGAGACAGAGATAGAGACAAGTCAATTGAAAATTACAATGCACGTGGTGAGTGCAAAGCTGGAGGTATACTTTACGCTAGAATTACTGGAAACTAAGAAACTTGTTCCAGAGACATATGCCAGCCACTATAGATCTGTTGTAACCTATCTTTTTTCTCCTTAATAAAATTTTAGGAAAACACAATAGTAAATGACTAAATATAATCTCAAATCTATGTATCCAAAAGTACACTTAATTTTCCTTAACAACAATATACTGCTAATACTACTAAAAAGTCCAATTACCAGAGTTTAATTAAATTCTCAATCTCATGAGCACTTGGAGAAAAAAATAGTAATATGAAGTGCAGAGGTTTAAATCTTTTAAATCTGATGACGCAATTGCTGGTAATCTGCAGAAAGACATAACAAAAGTAATAGCTAACTAATTATCAAGAATTCTTTAATCAGCATGCTGTCTGTAATTCTATAAAGTGACATAAAAGTAATAGCTAACTAATTATCAAGAATTCTTTAATCAGCATGCTGTCCGTAATTTTATAAAATTAGGTCTTTAATAGGTGCAGGAAAGGAGGTTTTGTTTGTGTTTTGACAATTAGAGGACTAGGATAAAGCATAAAGAAACCCAAGGGGCTTTATATCCTAATTCATTTTAAAATGGCTTGAGAGATTTAAGCTTCCTACTCAAATTAGTTCTGTACGTTTCTCTCCTCCTGTGGTTTCTCCCTGCCTGGATGGTTACGGCCAAACTCCTTCTCCAGCTGTAAAAGACCCTTCATGACCTGGCCTGCTGCTCACCTCTCCAAGCTTCATCTCTCACATCCTCGGAGGCTGTGATTCAGCAAAGCTAAACTACCTGGGCCTCTCTCCTAAATGCTGTTCCTTCTTTCCTATTGCCCTTCCCCTCTTTCCAGCTAGCTATCTCCTATGGTCTTTTAGGTTTCAGTTTAGATGTCACCTCCTATGGGAAAACCCAGAAGACTAGGTTAAATTCTGTCCTCTGCATTCCTATAGCATCCTATACTTATCCCTACTATAAACACCTCACTATAGTATTATTGCCCATTTTCCCTCTACCACTAAGTTTCCTGAGGGTGGGTGACAGGTTTGATTTTATTTACTGTTGGACTTGAGTGCCTACTAAGAACTCAATGAACAGTTAAGTGGATCATTGCCTAAGAGGTTCCTATCCTAGCCGTGGAGGAAAGGTATGTGGGGGGTGGGGTGGGGGTATGTTGATCAGGGAAGACATACTGAAGAAGGTGAGGTTCCTATCAAACTTTAAAGGCTGAGGAAGAATTAGCCAAACAAAAGGGACTGGAGGTAGGCGAGGCACACCAGGCTTAAGAAGCAGCAGGAACAAAGGCTTAAACCTGGAGAAACAGCTTGAGGCATGGTAGAAATAAATCCTTTGTGGACAAGGAAGCGAAGACGACAATTCAATGGGGAAAAGAACAATATTTTCAACAAATGGTGCTGGGACAACTGGATATCCATGTGCAAAAGAATAAATTTTGACCCTTGCTTTATATCATATATAAAAATGAACTGAAAATGCATCAGAGACCTAAATGAGCTAGAGGTATAAAACTCTTAGAAGGGGCCAGCCCAGTGGTGTAGTGGTTAAGCTCGTGCATTCCACTTTGGTGGCCCAGGGTTCATGGGTTTGGATCCCAGGTGTGGACCTACACATCGCTTGTCAAGCCACGCTGTGGCAGTGTCCCACACGCAAGATAGAGGAAGACTGGCACAGATCTTAGCTCAGGGCCAGTCTTCCTTACAAAAAACAACTCACAAAATAACCTCTTAGAAGGAAACATAGTAGTAAAGCCTCATGGCTTTGGATATTGGGAGGATAACTACTTCAGATTAAGATTATTCTTTAACTCCTGGATCCTCAGTAACTGGTACAATTTCTGGTATATAGTAGGTGCCCAATAAGTTTGTTAAACAAATGATTCAATGCAAATGTAAATGTCTTGGTAATCCAATACTTCTTCAAAGGCCCAAGGCTAAAGGATTTTTTCAAAACTAGAACTTTCCAAAATATCAAATTAAAACATTATCAGTCAAGTATTAATTAGCTGCTCCTAAGAAAAACAATGGCAGGGATGCAGGGCCCTGGAAAACATTTATTTGGAAGCTAGATAAACAGAGACACCAAACTTGTGCAATCATGCTTAAAAGAATAAAAGTAAAGCTATACTAAAACAAAGTTTCCTTGTAAGATCAAGGTGGGCTAGAATGGAATGCAGGTGTTCTGCTATACCCAAGATGGCTGAATTATGGTTTCTAAGTTAAGCATCTTTATAGTTGCTGGTTTAAAGGGGAGAAAACCGATATTTTCTTCCTATCATTTTGATCTTATTTTTCCTCAGCTATATTTAAATCATGAACATTTTCCACAGATATTTTGAGAACTCTAGCTTAATACTGACCATATTTTAGAATATAGATTTCCTAAGGGCGCATGCATGCCCTCAGTGCCCTAAGGTGGTGTTTGCCTCACTATTATTTCAGCAACAGAAAGGTCTCATTTTGAGTTAAAGTTGCAGGAATTGGTTGCTCTTAGTTTTATAAAGTAAGTCCCCAAAATTATGGTGAATGGGAAGAAGAACAGACCTCCTCCCACCCCCAGCCTCATTTCTCCCTCGTCTTTACATGATGGCTGATACTAAAGTGACGATCTGCTTTTTAGGGGTGGGATTAGATTAAGGACTAAAATGAAGACTCCTACTAGGAGATGATCTTTTATTTACCCAGAAAGGCCATTGCTTCTGTTTTCATCCCTGTCTAAAAAGTTCTATGTTTGCATGTCTTGGCAGTAATTAATAGTAGTTCCTTACTGTATATTATATGCTGAAAATGTTAAGTCCTTTAATCAGCTAAGAGAACCTTGTTACAGCTGGGTGAAAAACTGTTCTCACTATATTAGGTGTCTTTCCAATACTATTGCCCTTGTCTAAAACTGTGCTGTGCACCATAGCAGCCACCAGTCATATGTGACTATATTTAAAATTAATTACAATTAAATAAAATTAAAAATGAGTTTCCCACTCATACTTGCTACATTTCCAGTGCTCAATAGCCACACGTGGCTTAGTGCCTACTGTAGTGGACAGCACAGGCAGAAATCATTTCCATCATCACAGAAAGTACTACTGGACAGCACCAATTTGTTAAAAATGTTGGGGACCATTTTCAAACTCACCTTAAAAGCACTCTAAAAGTCAGTCTCATTACTTCATTGCTATATTCTTTTTTCTATTTGCCAAAAAGTTATTGCACAGTTTAATCATACTCACTCACCACATTTGCCTATTTCCTAAAATCAAACATTCCCTCAAAAGAGGAAGATCTGCAACTTTTACGACTACTAAAAAAAAAAAATCTTTTACAGGCTCTGAAAGCAATTCCGGATGTAGTGTCAGAAACAGTTTGAGTAATCATTGCAGCCTACCAGGGCCACAGCCTTCGAGTTAATGAGGCTTATCTGTATATGGATGTTTGCATGATTGTTCCAAAACCAGTCATTTTTCATCACTGTTTGTATATTAAGTGAATACAGAAGGCATGCAATACCTTCTTCGTTGCTGCTATAATAAATGGCATAAAAGAAACTCATCAGTTGCGTCTGGCCTGCACTCACACCAAGGACAAACGCCTCCTGTGACTTCTATCTAAGACCTTTTACTAAACCGTCACTTCCAACATGAGTCCCATCCTCCTGCTTGCTTCTCATCATCCTTTCTCCAATATCTCTCCTTTTAGCCCTGCCCCTTCCTCACCACAACACTCATTTCCTCCTTCCCCAGCCACCTCCCGAGCACTGTCACCCTACCCACCACCAATTTGGAAAACTACATTTTGTTGCGATCACTACCTATCTACATCATGCGAAGCTGGTGTTTGGGGAGAAGATAGGTTCAGGGGATTCCAAAGAAGGGAGATGGAATGGGTTTGAATGAATACACAAAGGGAGCTGCACCGTACTGAATGAGAGCTAGGGCTCTTATAAGAGCCAGTAACCTTAGTGGTCAGCAATTTTGCTGTGAATGAGACGTAGGTTCAAAATCTTGGTTCTACCACATAATAGTTGTGGGACTCTCCAAGAAGTGGTCTCTGGGCCTTAAATTCCTCATCTGCAAGTAAGGAATGGATACATGGGAATTGGACCTGCCGTCAAAGGTTGTTGTGAATAATGAAATCACACATGTTTAATACCTAGCACAATGTCTGGCACATAACGGGCACTAAATAAATGAGAGGTAAAGCAGAGAGGGGCATATTTTATAAAAGATGCAGAACCATAAATGCTCCTGCATTTGAGAAAACTACATCTCAACAAAAGCACTTAAAAAAAGATTTAAAAATTGGGACAGAAAAAGAAAAGGCTGTTTCCTGAAAGATACTAAACACTAAAAGGTTATTTAGACTCTGAGAAGAAAAAATGTGATGAAAATCTTTGGGGTTTGAGAAAGGTGCTAAAGTGTGAAGAGAGACACAGCCTCCTCATCAGGGGGTATATACAGGAAATCAAAAAATCATTATGAGATTTCCCAACTTACCGACAACTGAGCCAAAGAGGCAATCACAAAATCATACTTACCAAAGAATGCAATGACTCGAGATATCCAACTCAAACTTTCCCTTACCAGGACTGACGAAACTAACGAAAGTCCATCCCTATCTGAGTGAATCTTACTCCGCCACTACAACTCATACCCCCCCAGCTTAGTAAGCTCTCTCACAAATATGAGTGACTAACCTATATATAGGTTATCGTGTAAAGAAATTTCAATGTAAGCCTCTAACCACCACTGAACACAATTACATTATCACTGAAGACAGCACACGTAGAGCGATAATTCTCAAGGGAGAAAACTAGAGCATTGTAAAATATCCCTCCTAAAGAAAACCTATAGGATATAGAGGATAGGGACATGTGAAACGTGATAAAATACGATTGAAGGCTTCACATATAAAGCAAGTTATCGCTTTGTCACCCTTTGTATGTGACCACTAACAATGGAAGGGAATGAACAACCGAAAGGGAAAAGTACAATACGCCACATCAACAGCCCTGCCCACCCCAGCGCATGTCTGGGAATACTAGACTTCACTTGGGCATTTACCAAAAATTCTGAAAAAAATGCCTTCTTTCCAGTTTACCCTGACCCAAAGACAACACACAGGTATAGAGAGAATAGTATTAAATGAGTTATTAATTTTCTTGTATGTATTGTAACTTTTGAATGTTTCAGTTCTGATCTGCTCCCAGTGTAACAAAAGCAAATTTCATAGCAGAGTCAAAGATTTCTAACTTTACCTTTCCTTAGTGGGCTTCCATAGGAAGAATTACAGTGTGCCACATCAAGGCACGGGAGTGAATAAAAAGGAAGCTAATACATAAGCTGAATATTTCATGACATCTTTGTATCAACAGTAAAAAACGGTAATATAAACTTGCAACTGTACTTATAAAAAGCTAAGGCAGTGTGACAGTCACAAGTACAAAGATGACAACGCAATGCAAAAAATGGGCAGGAACTCAAATCCAAGTCATTTCTTCAAGCTAAGTTTCATCATTTCAGGAAGTCAGAGTACTGATCTCAAAGCCCAGGTCAGACCCTTACTAGCTCTAACACTTAGCAGTAAGTCACTTACCTAATCTCTCTGTACATCTACGTCCTCACCCATAAAATGAGAATAACAACAGCACCTCAGGATTGCGGGAGAGGGTGAAATAAACAAACAGAAGTCAAGCACCTAGAACAGTGCCTGGCGCCTGTTAACAGTTATCATAATCATGATCGTGGTCATCACAGGAAGCACATTCCCAACGTGGGCAGGAATCGGAAACCCAATTATTATACCACTGATTTTTGCACTTAATAATTTGGAGGTTTTCAGAATGGATGAGTACGAAGTTGGAAAATGCACAGTTCAAAAGGGAAAAAATGATGCTTCCACAAAGATATTAAACACTAAAAAGGTTATTTATATTTAGACTCTGTGAAGAAAAAAAACTGTGGCTGACCTGAACAATACATTTCCTCAAAGTAGAGACCAATCCCTGGATGGAAAGTTATATGTAGTGACTTCAGAGAAAACATACATAGTGTCTTACGCAAGTATATTTGTAGTAGAACAGTGGTTTCTAGCAGGCTATTTAGCTAACATGACATGTTGGGCTACTAAGGTCTTTATTAAAAAAAATTTCCTCTTGACTGTACATTTTATCATATTTAGCTGCTGGCTCCATAGTACTGCTCACCAAATTAAAGTCTGTCCTCAGATACCAAACTTAAAAACATACGCTGTAATAGAATATAATCTAACAATAAGAATGCAATTTAGCATATTTACACCATATTACAACAATGAATCAGATGCCAGTCACTATATTTTCAGAAAATGAAAAGGTGTTGTATCTTATGTTTTCAACATACAATTTATCCATCTTTGGCAATTCATACTAATATACAAAACCTAGGAATCTTAGGATATACTAGTGCATACATTCATATTGGAATGACATACATTCTACATCTACAATGGAGTTAATTCATTACCATTCGCAATAAATCAAAACTTTAGTCCGGAAAAAAACCACTACACTATTTTAGGCAGATTTCCCTAGAATAAAGAACTTATTTCAACATTATTCATTTAGGAAATGCTTTGTGAAGATTTCGTGAGGCATAATGCAAGTGTCTTCATGTCTTAAAATAACATAAGGCTCTATAAGTTGTACATGCGACTTTTTCTAAGTCAAAGAAATACCTAAGCATAAAAGTAGTGGCTCTGACAACTACTAAATCTAACTGTCAAGTGTTTAAGAATAAACACCAGAGGGAAAAATAGAAATGAGCTGTTACAATCTGAGGGTTTAGGTCTCATGGTTCCGTTAACTCTGAATCCTGAGTTTGAGTTATTTTTTAGAGAAAGAATCCAACTGTTCCCAGCATATACTCTATCCAGTTTACACTGCAAACTTGGACCCTGCTCTCAGAAGATGGAGAACTGTCCTTTGCAATATGGTGGTTCTGTTAGGCAAATCAAAGTCTGAATTCAATTATATTGAAGTCGTTTGAGTTGTTTAGTTTTTAAAAGCTTTTCTATCAATTTGATGAACCAGGGTCCTATTTTTTCCCTAAATGTAACATTTCTCCAGAACAGTTCATTTTTCATTGGTCTTTATTTCCCATCTTTTCTGCCCATCCCAGTGGACAAGGAACTCAGTTTACTTTTGTTTTACTTTTCTAACTCACAGCAATATTGAGTCGTATAAAAAATCAAACCTTTTTCATTACAGAAACTATTTTTCCACCCATACAGACCATCTGAGGTATTCTTAAAAATAAACCTTAATTAAATAAACATAACGGCAATTTCTCTATACACGTTGAAGTTTCACATTTCCCCTCAAGTAACTAAAAGACAATCCAGTCTTTTTATTCACATTCAAATGAAGCGACTCTGTTAAAAAACAAAAACAGGGGCGATTAATAGCAAAGATAGAGGTCATTTCTTATATTCCAAGCAGTTTGCAAGCAAAATCACGGAAGCAAATCATAGGTTGCTGGAAGAGAATAAACCCTTCAAGACCAGGATGTGCTACCTGCCCTCTATAGCAAGCTAACTCCACCAAAGACAGTAAAAGTGGCGTCCAACCTAAGCTAATATCACAGACCTATTAGAATACTGCTCAACCATTAGCCCCTGCTCATATTTACTATAGCTAAGGCCACAAATCTACTGAGTAAAACTACCAACCTAGGAACTAGAACGATTCTACACAAAGCAGCAGAAATTGCGCATCACTGAAATAAATGCAAGTAAAATTTTGACTGCAAAGTCAACTGAAACAATTTTATACTGGTAAGACTCTTAAGAACCTAACTGCCGGGTTATTTTTTTCTCCTTTTACAGCTAAAGGTTTCGTCTTTTTGCTAAAAGTATGGAACAGTTTACATATTTTACTCACTTATGAAATATACTGATCTCCAAAATCTCCATAAAATTAGTAAACACATATATAGTTAAGTCAACTGTTTATTTTCCTATAGCCAAACAAGTCTCGTTTGAAACGTTTCAGTTATCCTATAATAAACTGAAGAACTGTGTCAGACAACGGCAATAGCTAATTTCCATGTTTCCTTCCATACGCACCTTCTATTGCCGAAATACTGTAGTAAGGTGAGATATTACTTACAGAAGTTACAGAGGGACATTCAAGAGGAAATGAGAATTTACAGATTACTAGATCTACAGTAAGTACATACCAACAGAAGCACTACGAATACATCAAAATATTTTTAATCCTCTTTTTGAAAGTATAAGATCTTAGTCGATTTGCAAGGGTGCAACTTAAAAAAGAAAAACCCACAGTAAAACCACGAATGCCTATTTAAAACCTCAACAACACAGTCCACTGCAATACTACTACACACTCAGAAACGATAGGTACTTGGAACACAAAACAATTATTTCAACTCACTTTTTAAAGTTCCCTAGTAATAATATACTCCCAGTTTACTTCCTGAAGTTTCACGGCATATATGCAGCCCTTTTGAGGGTTAAATTTTTTTTTCTTAAGTAGCAAAGAGTTGCTAATGTTTTTAGATGCTGAAGCATCTGTATTGCTGAATCTGCCCACATTCATAATAAGGGGGGGAGGCTGCGAATATTCAAGATTGCCAACTTCTTTAATGCATTACTGGGATATGTCAGGGTCTTCCTGAAACTTTTGGATCTAAAATCTCTCCTGAAATCCACAAAGAGAGGCCACTAAAAATCAGTTGCCGCTGTGATTTGGTACTGACGACAGCTTCTTACTACTCTCTCTTCACATCCCTTTGCGCAGACCAGTGGAGCTCTCCGAAGTCCCAACGCTGGACAGGAAAAAGAGAAGCCAAAGGAGATCTCAAACCCTCTTTGCAAGGCAGGAGGCGGCTCGACGGAAGCACCCCCAGCTCCTCAGCAACTACCCACACGTCAGGCCCGGATCCCACTTGCAGAGGATATTCAGGAAAAGAGAAATAAGCCGTCGCCGTCACCCCGCGCGGATACTGGCCCTTCTCGCCAGGATCTCTTACCTGCCGCCGGCCCTCGCCCATCCGCAGCTCTCCCAGGCGGGGCTCGCCCCCGAAAGGGCACCCTCTTCTCCTTGCCCGCTTCTCCTTCCGATAGGCGCCTGGGCCTCTCGTAGGAGACAGCGGGGCTCGAGGGGCTTCCTGCAGGCCCCGAGCCCGCTCCTTCCCTCCCAGACAACATCCCGCCCAGCGCGCCCCGGCTCCCGGGCGCGGCGTCGGGAAGAGGGCCCCAGGCCTGCCTCCCGCCGAAGCCGAGAAGAAAAGGGAGGGAAAGAAGGGCGAAGATGGGGCCTGCCCTGGAGCCAAGTACCTTGTAGAAAGCGCCATTGGAGCCCCGCACTTCCACCACCAGCTCCTCCATCTTCTCGTCGGCCCTGCTCACGCCAGGAGCCCGCCCCCGAGAGGTGGGCTGCGGGCGCTCGAGGCCCAGCCGCCGCCGCCGCCGCCGCCGCGCTGCCGCACGCCCCCCGGCAGCGGCGCCGCCGTCACCGCCGCCGCCCGCGCTCGCCGTCGGCTCACCGCCCGCTCAGAGGCGGACCCTCACCGGAAGTGAAACCGAAACGGAGCCGAGCGCCTGACTGAGGCCGAAGGCTCTGGCCGTTCCGCGTGTAAACAGTGAAACCGCGTCACGTGACCGACGCCGCCCCTCCCCCCGCGGGCTCAGCCCCTCGGCTCCGCCCTCTTTCTCCTCGCGGGCCCAGGAGCGCGCGCATGCGCGCTGCTGGGAACCGGCCGGGGGGCCGGGCCCAACGTAAGGCGCGCGGGCTCGGCGTGCGCGGGCTCGGCGGAGGGCGGGAAGGCGGGAAGGGCGGCGACGGGTCGCGGTTCTGGCCCAGGTTGCCCCCCCTTCGCGTTGGCCAGCGAGGGCCAGAGCGCCAATTTCTGTAGGGAGAAGTCGGACGCCTGGGAAAGTGCCTCCCGTAGCGATTAAGTGTATTCATGTATCCGAATCCTGCTGGCTGTCTTGGGTTGGAAGTTTTTTTTTTGAAGTGGGGCAGAGTCTGATTGAGCTGGAGGTGGAGTGGGGGACAAGAATAAAGGTGAAATGTTAGATTGGAGACTTTGAATTAGTAACAGTGGCAACCACGGTGACCCAGGCTTTTGTGAGCCTTAGAGGCAGAGGATGAGAGTAATGCCGCCCCCACCCCAGGAGATTTTAGGCTGCATTTGACACATCCTGTGTCCTCTGACGGACAATGGATTGTGTCAGGACCTCTGTAGATGTTAGTCCTTCCTCAGACCCAGCACTGACCCATATACTTCCCTCCTCTCCATTCATTTTCGTACTTTTACTTGACATACGTAAAAATAAAGTGTTAAACACTTGTTAGTTTCTTTACAGTTTATTTCCCTACTGTCTCGCTCCTCCTGTATAGTCACTCTGTACCAAAGGCTGGGGTAGGCGTGTGTAGAGCAGCCAGGGGACGTATCTACAGGGGCCCTTCACCTGTTTCCTTGCAGCTCTCCCTGTTTTACTCCCCACAGGAGAACAAACTGTAACTCTTCCTCTTTTGTGCTTCTGCACTGTTCTTGTATCCACCTTGACTTAGGTTTCCTTCGGAAAGCTTGTAAACCAACTGAGAAGCTTATTGAGCCCCTACCATATGCTAGGCACTGTGCAAAGTGCTGGTGAGACATTGGTGAAGAAAAATGAAGAAAGACAAGACTGCCAGCATTGAACTTGGATGCTAGACACGTAGACGGGCATAAATCAAATTACCAGAAAAGTAAATGTGGAGTCGCAGCTGTGATAAGGGCTATGATGAATAGGTACACCTATGATAGTAGGAAAGGACCCAGTCTAGGGTAGGGGAGGAGTGGTCAGAGCTGGGCAATGACTCCAGCTGGAATGTGACCAGTAAGAGTTAACTGGCAGCACTGAGTTGTTGGAGGCGGGGTGAACTGCCCCAGGCAGGCGCCCCAGAATGTGAGGCATCCCTGGACCTCCAGTTCCCCTCCAACCCCACTCCTAGCCAAAGCAGCAGTGTTATTGCTGACGGAGTTCCAAGTTTTAAAACAGCGGATCAAGGGCCACATTCCTTGAGGCCGCAGTAAACAGGAATGACCCATTGGACCAGGGTTTCTGGAGTAGTCACAAGATGCAAAAACTCCAGTAGAGCTGAAGGGGAACCTCACGATAGGCTGGGTGGGAGCAGAGCGTGATCTTTAACCCCAGTGTAGTAAAAGGGGACAGATTTATTAGAATGATTATACCTTCCACGTGTAGGGTGTTGTTCAGTTTACCCAGGGCTTTCAAAGATTATCAGCTCTTCACAACCAGTACAAGCCACACTGAACCTGGTGCTATTCCCTGAACCTGTGAGGCACTTTCATGCCTTCATGTCTCCACACATGCTTCCTGGTCCCCAGAAATACGTTTCTTTAGGGTCATCAGCTGGGTTCCTATTAGCGCGTTGTTTTTACTTCAGGTGCAGAGAGTTGAGTTAACTTTGCTCCTCAATTCTCAGCACATTGCCATCACCGGTCCCTGCAAGACCCCCTCTTATTTGTATTATTTTATATTGTTTATATTATTTTTCCTCGTCTTTCTCAATCCCCACTCTCATTCTCTTTCTAGACACCTGAAATCTGTTTGATGTAGCTCCTTGATAGTTTAAGACATGCAGTGTTTTGTGTATGCCTTTTACATTTACAGAGGTGGTATTGGACTGTGAATCTGTTTCCCACTGTTTTCATTCAGCACCACGTTCTTGAGCTATATCCACGTTGCTGTGTGTACACCTAGTTTTTGGCTTCTAACTGCTGCTGAGTACTCCATAAATTGTATTGATACATTTCCCTAGTGATGGGCGTCTAGGTTACTGGCAACTCCCTGATGTCACACTGTGGTGAAAACGCTTGTGAATGTCTTTACAAACCTTTGCACGAATTTCTTTTGTGCTCTTAGAAACTTTGTACGTTACGTACCTCCTGCTTCCTCACCACACTGTTTAGCATATGGCAGGGCCTCAGTAAATGTTGAATACCTCTTCTATGACGCTTACTGTATTGGAATCACTTATTTATATTTCTGTTCCTCTCGTTGGACTGTGAGTTGCTCCGGGGGAGGAAAGAGGCCTTTCGCTTTGTGTCCCTGGCACAGAGTTAGTTGCTCAAGCCTAAAACTGAGTCATTTTGACCCTCTCTTTCTCTCACACATCTCTTCCATCAGCAAATTCTTTCAGAGACCATAATCTACTTCTCACCACTTGCACTGCTAAAACCATGGTCCACGCCCCCATTCTCTCTCACCTGGATTATTGAAATGATTTTGCTGGTCTCCCTGCAGCCACACTTTTTCTCTGTCTAGTTTCAACACAGAAGAGAGAGGGACCCTATTCAGGTGTCGTCAAATCACTCTCCACTCAAACCCCTCCAATTGTTCCCTAAATGCCTGAGGATTAAAGCCAAAGTCCTTATTTATTCTGGCCTCAGTGCCCTACCCACATTGGCCTCTGTTATCTCCTCTATCTCGCCTTCTACCTTCCCCCTTCGCTCCATTCCAGCAATACTGGCTTCTCTGCTACTTCTTGAAAACATTAGGCAGGTTCTGTCTGTCTCTATCCCCTAGAATGTAAGTTCAGTGAGAACAGATGTTTTTGTTTCTTTTATTCACTGTGTCCCCAGTGCCTACCACAGTGTTTGGAACGTAGCGGGTGCTTACTAAATATTTATTGAATGAATGAATGTGTTGAGGACCCAGCTTAGGTCAAGTCTGCTCCCATGGCCTATATTTATCTGATATTGGAATGATGCTTCAGCATTTCTAGCCTTGCCTTGCCCTTAGCTTCCATTAAATTGCTGCCTCTTGTCTTTGCATTGATTTATTCTGTGTTATTTCCTGCTCCTTCGCAATTTGAGCCCTCTGAGTCTTTTTCCTGCCTCAATCCCAGCTGAAATGCCCTTTGTCCTTTCCAACTCTACACATCCTGTGTACCCTCTAGGACCCAGCTAAAACCTTACTTCTTTCATGACGCTTTCTCAGACAATTTCACCTCACTTTGACTTCCTTGAAGTAGATATTAGAAAAACAAATTAAATTAATAGTCTTTATGTTTTAGGACAGTTTTAGATTTACAGGAAAGTTGAGCAGATAGTAGAGGGTTCCCATGTCAGTTCCCTGATGCCTCCCTCCCAGTTTCCTCTGTCATTAACACCTTGCATTACTGGGGTATATTTGCTATCATTGATGAGCCAATATTGAGACCTTATTATTAACTAAAGTTCATAATTTACACTAAGGGTCACTCTTTGTGTTGTATATTGTATGGGTTCTGACAAATGCATATGGTGCCTCCACCATTACAGTATTATATAGAATAGTTCCCCCACCCTAAAAGTCCCCTGTGCTCCACCTATTTATTCATCAACTCCATCTGCTAACCCTTGGTAACCACTGATCTTTCTACTGTCTTCATAGATTTGCCTGTTCCAGAATGTCTTATAGTTGGAATTATACAGTATGTGGCCTTTTCAGATTGACTTCTGTCACTTAGCAATATGCGTTTAAGGTTCCTCCACGTCTTTTCATGGTTTGATAGCTCATTTCTTTTGAGTGCTGAATAATTTCTATTGTCTATTCTATTATATTGTCTGGATGTACCACAGTTTATTTATCCATTCACCTACTGAATGACATGTTGGTTGCATCCAGTTTTTGTCGATTATAAATAAAGCTGCTGTAAACATTCGTGTGCAGCTTTGTGTGGACTTAAGTGTTTAACTCATTTGGGTAAATACCTAGGATTGAGATTGCTGGATCATGTTGTGACTATATTTGGCTTTGTAAGAAGCTTCAAGCTGTCTTCCAAAGTGGCTGTACCGTTCTGCATTCCCACCAGCAATGAATGAGAGTTCCTGTTGCTCCACATCCTCCACAGCATTTGGTGTTATCAGTGTTTTGAATTTTGGCCATTCTAATTGGTGTGTAGTAGAATTTCATTGTTGTTTTAATTTGCAATTCCCTAATGACTTATGGCATTGAGTATCTTTTTGTATGCTTATTTGCCATCTGTATATCTTCTTTGATAAGGTCTCTGCTCAGATCTTTTGCCCATTTTTTAATTGGGTTGTTTTCTTATTGATGAGTTTTAATAGTTCTATGTATGTTTTGGATACCAGCCCTTTATCAGATTATGTTTTGCAAGTATTTTCTCCCAGTCTGTGGCTTGACTTTTCCTTCATGTAACAGTGTCTTTCACCGGGCAGAAGTTTCTAATTTTAAAAAAAGTACAACATGCATTTTTTTCTTTCATGGATTGTACTTTTGGCATTGTATCCAAAAAGTCATCACCAAACCTAAGTTCACCTAGATTTTCTCCTATTTTATCCTCTAAAAGTTTATAGTTTTGCATTTTATGTTTAAGTCTTTGATCCATTTTGAGTTAATGTTTGTAAAAGGTGTAAAGTCTGTGTCTAGATTCTTTTCTTTTTTTTTTGCGTATGGATCTCCAAATGTTCCAGCACCATTTTTTGAAAAAAGACTCGTTTCTCCATTGAATTGCCTTTGCTCCTTTGGAAATGGTCAGTTGGCTATAATTGTCTGGGCCTAATTCTGGTGTCTTCATTTTGTACATTGATCTATTTGTCTATTTTTTCATCAACACCACACTGTCTTGATTACTGTAGCTTTAAAGCAAGTCAAAGTCAGGTAGTGTCAGTCCTCCAACTTTGTTCTTCTTCAATATTGTGTTGGCTATTCTGAGTCTTTTGCCTTTCCATACAAACTTTAGAATCAGGTTGTCAATATCCACAAAATAACTTGCTGGAATTTTCATTGAGATTACATCAAATCTATAGATCAATTTGGGAAGAACTGACATCTTAACAATATTGAGTCTTCCTATCCATGAACATGGCATATCTCTCCGTTTAGATCTTCTTCAAGGTTTTGTAGTGCTCCTTATATAGATATTGTACACATTTTGTGAGATTTATGACTAAGTTTCTCTTTTTTTGGCGCAGATATAAATGGTATTGTTTTTAATTTCAAATTCCAATTGTTCATTGCTGACATATAAATCTCCTTCTAACCACTGCTTTTGCTGCATCCCATAAATTTTGATAAGTTGTAATTTTTTTCATTTGCTTCAAAATAGTTTTAAATTTCTCTTGAAACTTATTCAACTTATGTGTTATTTAGAAGTGCATTTTTAAATTTTTTTTAAGATTGTCACCTGAGCTAAGATCTGTTGCCAATCTTTTTCTTCGTCTTCTTCTTCTTCTTCTCCCCAAAGCCCCCCAGTACATAGTTGTATATTCTACTTGTAGGTCCTTCTGGTTGTGCTATGTGGGACGCCACCTCAGCATGGCATGATGAGCAGTGCCTTGTCTGTGCTCAGGATCTGAACCAGTGAAACCCGGGGCTGCTGAAGTGGAGCACGTGAACTTAACCAGTCAGCCACAGGGCTGGCCCCTAGAAGTGCATTTTTTAATTTCCAAATATTTGGAGATTTTCCAGTTATCTTTCTGTTATTGGTCTCTAGCTAAATTCCGTTGTGCTTTGAGAGCAGACATTATATAATTTCTATTCTTTCAAAATTTGTTAAGGTATGTTTTATGGACTAGAGTGTTGTCTGTCTTGTTGAATGTTCCATGTGAACTTGAGAAGAATGTCTATCCTGCTGTTGTTGGATGAAGTAGGCTATAGATGTTACTTAGATCAAGTTGATTGATGGAGCTGTTCAGTTCAACTAGACCCTTACTGATTTTCTGCCTGCTAAATCTACTAATTGCTGACAGAGGGGTGTCGAAGTCTCCAAATATAACAATGGATTTGTCTGTTTCTCCTTATAGTTCTATTGGCTT
Organism: Equus quagga; assembly: GCF_021613505.1. Lineage (NCBI taxonomy): Eukaryota > Metazoa > Chordata > Mammalia > Perissodactyla > Equidae > Equus > Equus quagga. The sequence goes on from NC_060276.1 coordinate 6,362,043, forward strand.
TTGCCTCATGTATGTTGGCTGCATATACGTTAAGAATTTTTAGTCTTTTTGTAGAATTGACCTATTTATCACTATGTAACGCCCCTCTTTATGCCTGATAATGTTCTTTCTCTGAAGTCTGCCTTATCTGAAATTAATATAGCTATTCCAGCTTTCTTTTGCTTAGTGTTAACATGGTATATCTCTCTCCGTCCCTTTACTTTTTTTTTTTTTGAGGAAGATTAGCCCTGAGTTAACTGCTGCCGATCCTCCTCTTTTTGCTGAGGAAGACTGGCCCTGAGCTCACATCCATGCCCATCTTCCTCTACTTTATACGTGGGACGCCTACCACAGCATGGCTTTTGCCAAGCAGTGCCATGTCCGCACTCAGGGTCCAAACTAGCAGACCCCGGGCCGCTGAGAAGCGGAACGTGCACACTTAACCGCTGCGCCACCGGGCCAGCCCCTCCCTTTATTTTTAATCTAGCTGCATCTTTATATTTAAAGTGGGTTTCTTATAGACAACATATAGTTGCATCTTCTTTTGTAAGCCATTTTGACAGTCTCCATCTTTTAATTCATGTATTTAGACCATTCACATTTAAAGTGATTATTGATATACTTGGATTAATATACAGTGTTCGTAACCATTTTCTATTTATTGAACTTGTTGTTTGTTTCCTTTTTTGTCTTCCTCTCTTTTTCTGCCTTCTGTGATTTTCGTTGAGCATTTTATATGATTTTGTGTTCTTTCCTCTCTTAGAATATCAATTATTCTTTTTAAAAAAATTTTAGTGGTTTCCCTATAATTTGAAATATATATTTACAGCTAATTTAAGTTCACTTTCAAATAACACTATACCACTTCACAAGTAGTACAGGTACCTTATTACAGAGTATTCCCAATTCCTCTCTCCTGTCCCTCCTGTCATTTAATTTTACTTATCCATATACAGTCATGTGCCACATGATGATGTTTTGGTCAACAACAAACTGCATATACGATGGTGCTCCCATAAGATTAGTAGAATAAAGCCTAGGTGTATAGTAGGCTGCACCATCTAGGTTTGTGTAAGTACACTCTATGATGTTCACACAACAAAATCGCCTAATGATGCATTTTTCAGAATGTGTTCCCATTGTTAAATGATGCATGACTGAATTATAATCACCAATACATTGTTGCTGTTAATCGTTTGAAAAGACAGTTATATCTATTGATCAATGAAGATTAAGAAAAATAAGAGTTTATTTTATCTTTCTTTATTCCTTCTCAAAAGCTCTTCCTTTCTTGATGTAGATTTGAGTTTCTGACTTGTGTCATTTTCCTTCTCTCTGAAGAACTTTTAACATTTCTTGCAAGGTAGACCTACTAGTTACAAATTCTCTCAATCTTTGGCTTAGAAAGTCTTTATTTCTTCTTCGCTTTTGAAGATAATTTCACTGGATACAGAATTCCAGTTTTCTCTCCCCTTTCAACACTTTAAGTATTTTACTCCACTCTCTTCTTGCTTGCATGGTTTCTGATGAGAGGTCTGAGGTAATTCTTATCCTTGTACCTCTATAGGTAACTCACCCCCACCAACCCCTGGCTACTTCTAAGTTTGTCTTTAGTTTTCTTCAGTTTGAACATGATATGCCTAGGTATGGATTGTTTGGTATTTATCAAGCTTGATGTCCTTGGAGCTTTCTGGAGCTGTGGTTTGGTGTCTGCCATTCATTTTGGGAAATTCTTAGCCTTTGTTACTTCAAATACTTCTTCGGCTCCTTTCTGTCTGTCTTCTTCTGGTATTCCCATTATGCACCTGTTACACCTTTTGTAATTGTTCCGCAATTCTTGGATGTTCTGTTTTTATTCCATTATTTTTTTCTTTTTGCATTTCTGTTTGGGAAGTTTTCATTGACATATCTTCAAGCTCACTGATTCTTTCCTCAGCTGTGTCCAGTCTACTGATGAGCCTATCTAAAGCATTCTTTGTTTCTGTTACAGTGTGGTTTTATTAATTTCTATCATATCTTTTGGATTCCTCCTTAGAGATCTCATCTCTCTGCTTACACTACTCATTTGTTCTTTTTTTATACATATACATTTTTTATTATTTGTGTTATTAAAAAATATCAAATTTATAGAAAAATTTTAAGTACAATACAGAGATACTTTTTTTCCTGAACTGTTAGGAAATAAGTTGCTGACTTGATGCCCTTCAGTTCCAAATACTTCAGTGCATATTTCCTACACACAAGGACATTTTCTTGCATAATGACAATACTATCATCAAAATCAGGAAATTAAGATCAATAAAATACTACTATTTAATTCTGATACTCTATTCAAGTTTACCCAATTATCCTGGTAAAGCCATTTATAGGAAATGGATCCAGTCTAGAATAATATTTTTATAGTTAATTGCCATATATCTACCACAATTCCTTGGCTTTACCATGATTTTCATGCCCTTGACATATTTTGAGATTATAGGATAGTTATTTTGTAAAATGTCTCTCAATTTGAGTTTATCTTATATTTTATCAATACTAGATTCAGTTTATACATCTTTGGCAGTAATATTAGAGAAATGACGCTGTGTTTTTCTTATTGCACACTGCTTCAGCTTGTCCCATTACTGCTGATGTTCATGCAAATAATTTTACTCCTCAAATTTCCACTAAAACTACAATGCTGAAAATTTTAAGGTAAAAGGGCAGGAAAAACAGGATTAGAGACCATAGCAACAACTGGAAGCTGGAAAACAGTTGTGCATATGGTATCTGATTTGACTACTGATTTGTTCTTGCATGTTGTCTGCTTTTTCCATTAGAACCTTTAACATATTAATCATAGTTAAATCTCCTACCTGACTTCCAAAATGAGTGTCATATTCAAGTCTCATTTCTATGCTTGCTTTGCCTGTTCAGAGTATGTTTTTTCTTGCTTTTTGGCATGCCTTGTAATTTTTTCTTGAAACTTGGGCATGGTGTATTGGGTAATAGGAACTGAGTTAATTAGACTTTTAGTTTGAGGCTTTCTGTTAATCTGGCTAGGAGCTAAGCTGTGTTTAATGTTTGCTGCAGCTATAGTTGCCAGATGCTTTAGTTTTCTTTAGTCTCCTTGTTTTTGTCTCCTTTGAGATCTCTGGGTTTCCCTAAGAATTCCTTCTTACATAGCCTGTCTCTCAGCTCTCTTAGTTCCCATCCACTGTTATACGAGAGCCCTGTTGATGTGGTAACAAGGTGTTGGGGAGAGAAGCATTCTATCGTCTTACGATTAACTCCCAGATTTTTAGGGGGTCTGAGTCCCTGGGCTGTGATCTTCAGAAACAGTTCTTAGATTTTTTTTCTCCCTTTAGGTGATATAGGAAGGTCAGAGGCAACTAGCACTGGTGAACAGCCCCTCTATCAGGTCAGGAAGGGCTCTGGTAAGGTGCTTTCCCTTGGAGGGCAGGCCTTTGTTATGGAGAACACTGGGTGTATTTCAAAATGGTTGCTTTTCCCTTCCGTCTGCAGGAAACAGGAAGGAATTTTTCTCTGATCTTCACTGTGAAAACCTGGTGGGCTTCCTGGAGGCAAAACCCCATGAAAGTGTGGCCCTACTCCCAAGATTTGTTCCCCAGGAGTTTTCAACTATCAACCTACTCCACACCCAGTCTCAAGCAATTCATCAAAACCACCATTTAAGTGTTTCTGCAAATAATTGGCCGCAGCAGCTTCTGCCTCAGGTAATCTGAGCTCTGCTGCGATTCTCTGTATTCACCTGTCTCTCCAAATTTTGGGCTGACAGTTTACCCTATGACCTCAGTTCTCTGTGTCTAAGAAAAGTCATTGCTTTACTGTTTGCTCAATGTTTTTGTTGTTGAGAGCCTGAGAGTGACAACTTCAAAGGTTTCTACATGTCGGAGCTCAATATTAGACATTTGAGTTGGAATTTCTCTTGTACCTTGGGGTTAAGTGTCAGGACTCATATTCATAGCCCAAAGGTCACCCATAAGCCTGCAGAAGTAGAAATAATAACTTTCAAGGTCAGTTCAGTACCTACTTCATTATGAGATAATCACGTTATTTTCTCTTTATCCATTGCAAACAAATAAGCATGCAATCTGTGGCAGACACTGGGTTGGCTAGCCCACTCCCAGCCCCATTCTCCCTTGCCTGCCTCTACTCTAGAGGCTGGAAAACCTAAATATTCATGTTTCGAACCCCCCTGCTGCTGCTAGAATAGCCACTTGAAATATACTTTTGCAAATAAGATGTAAACATAAGTTTATTGGGAAGTTGCTGGGAAAGCTTTTGCTTTTTTGAGAAAAGGGGACAAATTTCTCTGATATTGCCTCTTCCTCTGTAATTCCTGCCTTGTGTGTGGATGTGATGCCTAAAGCTAGGGAAACCATGAGAAGGTAGTCAAGAGAATCACAGTGGTATTAGTGAACCATGGTCTGCAGCCACCTACCACCAGACTTCTTGTGTGACAAAACTAAATCTCTATTTGATTAAGCCTTCCTAAGGTGGCTTTTCTATAACCTACAGCCATAGGTACTTCTAACTGATGGAGCACCTCACCCATATGGAAGCTAAGGTACAAAACCAATAAATCAGTCTAATAGCTTAACACTAGGAAGAGCAGGAGTAAATTTGGCTACAATGAAAATTTGGCCACCTATTCAAAGAACTAAAGTAAAGATTAGTCTTGGTGTTGAATACCAAGGGTTAGAGCCTTGTTGATTGCCATTTGTTATACACATATGTTAACTGAGATGTGGAGGCAATGTTGATTCTGTGTAGGTTCAAACTGTCAGTGACCAGTAGCATGAGAAAAGGGCAATTTTCAAGGAGCAGGGGCTGTAGCAGTGTCCCAGTGCTGCACAGATTGGACCAACCAAAGGATAGATTTCTCAAGTTTCTGAATTAGGGATGAAAGTCTCTTCCTTAGCCAGTCTTCTTGGGCAAGTTATTTGATCTCTCTGTGCTTCAGTTTCCTTATCTGTAAAGTGGGAATAATAATAGTATGAATTTCGTTGGGGCATTGTGAGCATCAAATGAGATAATCTGGGGCTGTCCCGGTTGTGCACTGGTTAGGTTCACACATTCTGCTTCGGCAGCCTGGGGTTTGCCGGTTCAGATCCCAGGTGCGGACCTACTCACTGCTTGTCAAGCCATGCTGTGGCAGGCGTCCCACATGTAGGGTGGAGGAGGATGGGAACGGATGTTAGCTCAGAGCCAGTCTTCCTCAGCAAAAAAAAGAGGAGGATTGGCAGCAGATGTTAGCTCAGGGCTAATCATCTGGGGAAAAAAACGAAAAAAAAGATAATCTATGTAAAGAGCTTAACCAATGTCTGCACATAGTCAGTGTTGGATTGATGATGTTAGAACTGAATTGTGAACCTAGCCTTCTGCTTGTGTTGCCATCACCAGCCACAAACTCACACAGAACGTTGCCTCACTCTGAGGAGCAGCACACATGACTGGCTTGTTCTTCCCACATCAAGGAATGGGCTCTTAATACCAGGGTAGAGAAGTTTTTCTAGGTTGCAACGGACCTTGGTTTAATCATTCATTTGGGCTCAATAAGCCACCAAATTTAAGTGAACTTTAACCTGAATGGCTCAAATACTAGCTTTTTCCGAAGCCCTATCCTGTAGACTTCTGCTTATTTCTCATTGGTAACATTTTACATGGCCACACATAGCTGCAACGGCCTGAGGATTGCCATATTTGAGCCAGACACATTGCTGCTCTAAACAAAACTTCTTCTTGGAAGAAGAAGAGAATGGTGTTGGGTGTGCAGCTAGCTGTGAGTGCCACACTCTGTATCCACAGTGTCGACTGCAGAACAGTAGTAGGTGGGGAGTCCTGGCTCACAATCACAAACTAGTCAACAGAGCAGAGGGTATGGGTAAAGTGTAGAGATGCTTGCTCCTGGCTTCTATGAAAAAAGGTTGCCTGTTCTGAAGGAGTAAAGGAAAGTCCAACCTGGAAATATAATCTGTGATTGTTATATTATAAAGTAACATTCTAGAGCTTTCTTGTTCCTCTCTTTATTGACAAACCTGCCTTTTCAAAATTAATGGGAAGAAATATTTTCCATAACCTTTAGTATCTAGGCAGAGGAGGGCTTAGACTCTTCCTGCAGAACGGACATAAAAATATTTCAACCATTTAAAAATTAAAGGGACAAGGAAAGACTGAAGTATGGTAATAGACCAAAGGAGACTAAAACGACATGATGACAAAATACAATATGGTGTCCTAGATTGGATCCTGGAGGAGAAAAAGGAAGGTAGCAGAAAAGCTAGTAAAATCCAGATGAAGCCTGTAGTTTACTTAATAGTAACGATGTGCAGAAGTTGATTTCTTAGTTGTGACAAATGTAACAAGCTAATGTGATAGGTTGTTACTAGGGGAAACTGGGTGAGGGTTATATGGGAACTCTATACTATCTTTGCAAGTTTTCTGTAAAAATTGAAAATTATTTCAACATAATAACTTTATTAAAAAATTAAGGGAATGTTGGAGAAAAAAATTGTTCCAAGACAAACTAAGTGTTTACATTTAATTAATAATAACAGTAATTCTAATGAATGGAACCCAAATGTACTGGTATAAACCTAAGGCATTTTTGCAGCTGGAATGTAGGCATGTCCAGAAGACTGAGGAGGAAAGGCCCACCATGAGTCTGTTTTTCACAAGGGACAAGAAGCCTATTACGAAAGAACTTATTTTTGGAGTAGAGAGATCAAACAAATGTGGTTCAAGGACAGAGGCCAGCATGGGATAAGGGGGTCTGATTCTGAGTATAGTGCAATATCAGTCATTCAGATGTCCTGGCTCTAGAACCCCTGGCACCATGCCAGAGTTCTAGATGTAAGAGGAGCAGTAAAAGAGCTCATAAAGCTCGCCTACTGAGAATGTGAGGTGTTGATTGCATTGAGCCCAAGATTTTCTCCAAGCAATGGCCATGACACGGGCTGTTTTAGCAGCAACGGGAGTGTGTATCTTCAGTTTGCTTATTGTAGGATCTTCAGCAAGGGGCCCAAGCATCAGCGGTCTTGTTGGAAGGCAGAGGTATTAGCAGTGACACTTCCATTTGGCAGTGGTAGCATAGTTTTAGTGATAGGAGATATCAGTACAGGAGAAGAGGGAAGTATAAAATGCCTGGTTGTAGGAGAACACATGAAACACTGCCAGGGAACTCACCAGAAGTAGTTTTGAGAAACTGAAGAGGCCTACATTTCCTCAGAATAATACGGGACCATCGTCAGAGAAATACTAATATGCAACTGCCATTGTGACTCTTTTTGCACCTAGGTTGGTATGACCTGAGATTCTTGGTTTATATGAGAATGCATTTTGCAAGGCCTCACTGTAGAACTGATTGCTATTTACTGGGTTCTTTTAGTATATGAAATTTGACTTAAGGATGCTGACCAAAATACAATATGATAAAAAAGGAAAGGAAAATCAGTTTAACTTGAAAGATTTGTATTTGAAAATGCTATTTTCTCCAAGTAAATGGTGATCTTGTCTTGTAAGAAAGAAAATAACAAACTACATTTAAACAGACTAGTATTATTCATGGAAACGGACCAATTAATTATTCAGGAGCAACTAATTCTTCAGCACTATGGTTTAGGGCTGATGTAAATCTGATCGCTGACAGTTAAGCCTTGTGATAAGAAAACTGTATGAAGAACACCAAAAGTGTTACAGATCTTGTAGCTTTTTAAAATCAGAAGCTTCTTTACCATAATTAATTTCTGAAAATGTTTGCAATAAACCTAGAGGAAAATCAGGCAGAGTTTTAAAATCAAAAGTCAATTTATAGCTTGAAATAATAAATTCCCTAATATTAGTGGAGTTACGAAGTCTTGGAAGTGGAGAGGGAGACCTTGGACATATAGATCCCAATTCCCATCTCTCTACCTCTCGAGGCAAACTGATGCTGAGACCTCCAGCTGTTGGGTACAAGTAAAGCCTTGGGCTCTGCAGGAGCTCCAGTAGAGAGAAATGGTGTGTGACCTTCTCCATGGGCTGCAGAAACACCTGGAGACCAGCATCCGGGAACCCTGGGCTAAGGGGGAGAACATTGTGCATCTCCAGAAAAGCTTGGTGGTCAGAGCAAAAGGGAAATATCTTCAGTGGCTGCCCGCAGGGGACTGGCAATCTATCTGCTTCCATATTCTTGACCCATGAGGCTGAGTTTTTTTCACCTGCCTCCACCTGGAGGACTGCCTCAACTTAGGGCTCTCTAAAATCCAGTACTGAGCCCCAAAGAGGGAACAACAACAACAAGATAATCACGAGCTCAGGGACCCAGCAGCAAGAGAGGAAGATCCATCAGGGCGCATCCAGGTAAACGACCTGCTAGAGGAAACAGGACAACTTGAATAGGAAATAACGAGGGCATTTAAGGAGATTCAAAAGCAGCACAAAGGAGAAGTCTCAAGCTTTACAACTTGGTTTCCCAACGAAACAATACAGTAGATGAATTGAAGGAGTGAACAGTCATTGTTGGGATCCAAATTTGTGGCCTGGAACATCAACTCAAAACATAAAGAAAAAATAGAGAGAGATGGCAATCATGAGAGAAAAGAAAGGACATGTGGAGGACAGGTACAGGAGATTTAATTTGCAAATTGGTAGGAGTTACTAGGAGGAGAAAAAGGAACAAGTGGAGGAGAGTCCATAGTAAAGAAATGAGAGAAGAAAGACTAGAGTCTGCAGAGTGAAGGAGGTCACCAAGTTCTCGACTGAGGTGGTGGGAAGAGTCACTGAGAGGCGATGGACTTTCCAGGAGGCCAGACAGCTGAGGGATGAAGTACTGCCCAGGGACACCAGCACAGTGACTCTGCTCCCTGCCCTGACTGGTGCCAAGTTCCAGTCAAGAACCAGGAGAGCTCAATGTCTATAAACGTTGCCTTAAAGGAAAGCACTCAAATCATTCAAATTGTCCAGAAGGTGATATGGGTTTGAGAATAAAAGAGCAGTGCTGTGGGACAATTCAGCTACTTTCTCTGATCTGGGGGGACCCTACCTGCACAGAACGTGCCACTGGGAACTTCATCTCCAAATGGAACTTAGACGCAAGGGAAAAGCCATGGCAAATTATGCTGCATCTGCTCCCATGCTGTGATGGCCATCAGTGCTGTTTACCAAATGTTTCTAGTTCTCTCCCTTTCTGGGAACATGGTAGTGTCTTACGTTTCTGCCCTCTTTTTTTTTATAATCTATTTTATTTATTATTTCTGTTTTTTAACAGCAAAAGATAGTTGGAACCCTGAAGGGAGGGGGAGCTTGATTTTCAGGCAGAGGCTGAAGAGATGTCTCAAATGGGTACCGCAGGTCCCGATACTGCTGATAACAGCATAGGAAATTAGGGATGTCTTGAGGGCCACTTTGCAACTCCAACAAATGAGCAGTTTCTAACTTTTCAGGCAGGGATTTGACAGCAACCAGGGCTTTTAGAAGTGGGAAGTGACGGCCGAGATGAAAAAGCTTTAACTTTCATGGAGCTCTCTCTCCTTGTAGAAATGGGATGAAGTACAGAGATTACAAAACCAGGAGACTTAGATAGATACCTGAAGTTTTAAATGTAGGAAGGGATAATAGTAGTGCCAATAAAGTTTTCAAAATTTTGCTTTATTAACTTTCCCTGGGAAAGTGGCTAAAGAGGAAGTGGGCTTCAAGTGAAAAGTTATTTGTTAGAAGTAACTCCTAAAATGTGTACTAGATCTTTCCCCTTTAAAGGCAGCTGGAATCTTTGAGCTCTGGGATTTACATCAGTGAGTTCTTTTGTTTTTAAATGATAGTGAGAGGATAAGGAATCAGAAATGATTTTCTATGTGGAACGGAACCCTCCAAAAAAAAGTATATGCACTGACATGGAGCTTCCATTGGTCAATGGCACAAAAAAATTTCTGGCTGATATTTTGCTTAAAAGATGAAAGAGTGTATGCATGCATTTTGGGCAGGGAGATCAATTGATCTCTAAATTTCAGCGTTTCCTTGATAATCTATGCTCTCCGAGTGTGCTGAACTGAAATGGCCTTGAGACAATTTAACTGAAGGATTAAAATAAGTATAACTTTAAAAAATGAAGCACTTTATTTTACTTCAGATGTGATTTTGTTTAAGGGATAAGATGATCTTGCTAGAGTGGGATGCAACTGAAGTTGGGAGGGAGGGAGTGGCTGTTGTCAATAAATCCAGACAGTTGTTATTGAATAGTTCCTCTCCAAGGCTACAAGTCTTGGGGAAAGAATAGTTCGCTTGTTTTTCTTTTGTCGTCTTCGTCTTAGAATGTTTTCAAATCTGGGCTTGAGGCTAAGGTATCTGATCTGGCAAATAGAGAATATGGATTATCCCTTTAATAAAAGTTGGGGAAATGCAGATTGTAAAAGAGGGGAGAGATGTTAAATGCATAGTATTGGGCAGAATGGAAATCGATTGTGTTCATGGTGCAACAGTAGTTCTGGCACTGGGCACACAGGAAAGGAGAGACTAGGAGGAAATCCAGCAAGACTTCTGAGAACCCCGACCTCCCTACCCTTCCAGGTCACAGTGGGCATGCTCTTCTTCTGCATGCACAGTCAGAGCCAGCCAAGGTGAAAGACGTCGTGAGTGAGACAGGCAAAGGAATTTGGACAAGACCTGGTGGAAGGGAGGCTGCACTGAGCTCCAGAGCTCAGAGAAGAGGCAAGGGAAGATGTAGAATTAGAAAAACAGCCAAAACTGTTCAGAAAACTGAACTCTGGGGAGACAAGCTTGACTGGGCGCTGCCCCCAAGCCAGGTTGCTGCTCATTTGGAGAACTGCTAGTATTATTGGCCCCTAGAAAGGGGTTAATCTAAAGCACTTACATTTCTGAAGAATACATTACTGATCCTGGTCCCACCCAAGTTTGAGTAGGAATTTCAACCCCTGGTTGGCCTGTTACAGTTCTGGCAAAACCATACCCCATACGAGTCTCTTATGGATTGTATTCACTAGATTACTAGGAAAGAATGGACTTTGCGTTTTATCCCTGTGTTTATCATGAGGTAACCACAGAGTGCGAAATTGGGTTATTTGTATTATTGAAGTGTAATTTACATAGAGTACAATTTACTCTTTTTAGGGTATGGTTCTTTGCGCTTTAACAAACGGTCACAGCTGTATAACCACAGCCTCTCCTTCTCACAGCCAGTCCCTGGCAACCACTCTGATTTGTTTTCTTTCCCTGCAATTTTACCCTTTCCAGAATGTCATATTAATGGAATCATACAATACGTAGCCTTCTGCATCTGAATTCTCACACTTAGCAAAATGTATTTGAAATTCATCCGTGATGTTGCATTTATTAATAGTTTGTTACTTTGTATTGCTAAGTACTATTACATTATCTGTGCATATGTACATGTACCAGAGTTTGTTTATCCATTCGCTATTTGGAGGTCCTTTGGGTTGTTTCTTGTTTTGGGAGATTAAGAATGGGGCTGGTCGGTGGTGCAGCGGTTGCATGCGCACATTCTGCTTCAGCGGCCCAGGGTTCGCCAGTTTGGATCCTGGGTGCAGACATGGCACCGCTTGGCAAGCCATGCTGTGATAGGCATCCCATGTATAAAGTAGAGGAAGATGGGCACGGATGTTAGCTCAGGGCTAGTCTTCCTCAGCAAAAAAAAGAGGAGGATTGTCAGCAGATGTTAGCTCAGGGCTAATCTTCCTCAAAAAAAAAAAAAAAGAATAAATCTGGTACAAACATTTGAGTGGAGATATTTGTGTCAATATAAGTTTTTGTTTCTCTCAAACAAATACCCAGGAGTGGGATTCCTGGGTCATATAGTAAGTGTGTACTTAACTTTATAATAAATTGCCAACCTATTTTCGAAAGTGGCTGTACTATTTTGCATTTCTACCAGCAATGCATGTTGCTCAGAATTTTTGCCAGCAGTTGGTATTGTTATTTTAAAAAATAGCCATTCTTGGGGATGGCCCCATGGCTGAGTGGTTAAGTTCGCGTGCTCCACTTCAGCGGCCCAGGGTTTTCCAGGTTCAGATCCTGGGCGGGGACATGGCACTGCTCATCAGGCCATGCTGAGGTGCTGTCCCACATGCCACAACTAGAAGGACCCACAAGTAAAATATGCAACTATGTACTGGGGGGATTTGGGGAGAAAAAGCAGGGGGAAAAAAAGATTGGCAACAGTTGTTAGCTCACGTGCCAATCTTTAAAAAAAAAAAACATAGCCATTCTAATAGGTGTGTAGAGATATCCCATTTGGGTTTCAATTTGTACTTCCCTGATGAGTAGTCACACTGAGTTCTTGTGCTTATCCATTTGTATATCTTTTTTGGTAAACTGCCCAAAAATCTTTCCCCAATTTGAAAAATAAGTTGTTTCTGGGGCCAGCCTGGTGGCACAGCGGTTAAGTTTGCACGTTCCTCTTTGGCGGCCCGGGGTTCACTGGTTCGGGTCCCGGTTGCGGACATGGCACCGCTTGGCAAGCCATGCTGTGGTAGGCGTCCCACATATAAAGT